>NC_143005.1:7745000-8047500 GCF_061535395.1 Colias eurytheme | reverse complement strand
CCATGAAGTGGAACTTTATGTTCTCGTAGAAAGCTTCGTTTTCGTAGCCCTTACCAGCCGCACGGTTCACCATTGCGTTTATCTGTAATTTTATTAATGACGTCATTTAATATTTGTTACACTTAACATTTGTATTTGTTACTTTTTGATTTACCTAACGGTATTTTGGAATAAAAGATATCGTCATTTACTTAAATTTAAAGTTTTGATCACTTTCGATATTATATCTATCATCAAATATTGTTTTTTACATAATGAAAAAATTACAAGATCGAAACTAAGAGAGATCAAACCTATAAACCGTATTATTATTATATTTTATAATTATTGTCGAGCCAATTTAATAGGCAACATTTGACGTCTATCAATTTTATCTTCATAGGGTGGTAACCTGCTTAAAAACATCGATTAAAGTGAATTAATCGATACGGACTTGAAACATTTGTCAATCGAACTTGAAACACATGTCAATAATTTATGATCATTTATTTGATTTTTATTCCCAAGCAATCAATGAATTCGATTCTAGATGTCAGATTTCGATTTTTAGAGTAACGTCTCTGGTATTTAAAAAGAAAAAAGGTTTATTGACACAAAATTTTAGCGACGTCAGTTCTTTAAATCATAAATTGTTTATTATGTATAGAATGGTTTATCAGTAAAATCAAATCATAAAATTACTTGTATCGGTCATTATTATTATAAATATGTAATCGTAATTGAAAAAAGTTAAGCAAATGTGCAGTTCTAACAAAACGAAATATCATGTTATTCTATGACGTCGTTACTAGGTTACGTTGTTGAATTTTGTTGAACTGTCAAATGTTGCCTATTAAAATGGCTCTACTATAATTTTTTTTTTTTTTTTTTTGTTAAAATACGTAAGTATATACTTAGAATATTATGAAAATTTTCTTACCCTCGGCCGTGTGTCCACCACATACATATACCCGCAGTTCGGATTCGCTCGCCGAATCAAGTCTAGCATCTGTTCGTCTTCCATACATCTGAAATTATATGGCCATGTGTGCTTAATAATAAATATTAAATATTTTACGAATATCATGTTGTACAAAGTTGGATTTGATATTTTTTTTTATAGTTAGTTCGATTCCCGGTCTTGTCGTCGAAGTGAATTTTGGAAAATCTTTAAATGTAGTTCTATTAATAAATAAGCTATGCAATAGCATAAACACAGGAACCTAACCTAACCCACCATACAACTAATCGAAACCAACGACTATGCTATAGAACACTTCAGTTCACCTATTTTATTATTTTGGTCAAAATAGGGTGGACTTTATTCATAAAGACCGGGAAAAGAGATAATCATGCTATTTTATTCACATATTTATTATTACGGACCGGCCATTATTAATAGTGGCCGGACTTATCAAATTGCCCCTAACAATGAGACACACCTAGCGGAGAACCCGCTGAGCGGTACGGCAGTGGCGGTTGACTGTTCACTGTAACATATGGCCATCAATGGCCAAGTGGACAAATATTGGACACACGCACTCACCTAGCGGAGAACCCGCTGAGCGGCTGGCTGCACCTAGTGATGGCCGCCTTGTTGTGGTGCAAGTACGCGAGCACGGGCAATCGGCCGCGCGACCTGAAGCTCGCACTGCCCAGCAGTACTGCGGTAGACGCGCGGGCTGGTACGTAGATAGCTGACGGGTATGTGTCGCAGAGCTGAAAAAACAAATATAATCTTAATATATATAAATCTCGTGTCACAATGTTTGTCTTCAATGGACTCCTAAACCACTTAACCGATTATAATAAAATTCGCACACCATGTGCAGTTCGATCCAACTTGAGAGATAGGATAGATAGCCGGGGCGGACCGCTAGTATAATATAAAGTTTTGTATCATAATATCATAATTGGCAAAAGAGCTGGTGGGTCACCTGATAAAGAGCTACCACCGCCAATGCAAAATTGGAAGAGTACCGTACGCCTCTGCAAATTAATTGCGATCTGAAGATTGACGAGGGGAATAAAAGAAAGGACTGGGAAAGGCAAAGAAAAGGATACGGGCCTTAAGTATTTTCTTGTGTCTGATTTTACGCATACATAACACATTAAGAAATTCAAAGAATTTATAACGGATTTAAAGCGCGATTCATTCTTTAATTTAATTTATCCCGACGTTAACTTTACAGCAAGCGTGGTCACAGGGTGCTAACTCGAATTGACTACGCTCGCATTTAGAATCCGTTAAAAAGTAATCACCATCATCTTGAACTTAGCGAGCTATCGTGAATCTAGTGTATCATTGCGAGATTCATTATTATTGGGAGAAAAGAGACACACATGTTTACACAAATCACGAAAAATTCCTTTCTTATCATTTCTGTGCAAACTAACCTCATACTCCCTGTTAGCGTTACATAGCACCCAGTGTTCGTTTGGCACGTTCATCCTCTGGAACTCGGTTTGTATGTCGAAGAAGTTCCAGCCGGCCGACTTGGGTAAGTCATCGGGTGTTGATTTGTAGTTGAAGCAGTATAGCTCTTCTATGTTCACTGGAAATGTTTAAGTATTAAGAATTGTATTAGTAATAATACAATTACTTACCGTGGATCCTTACAAGATACTCTTTCAGACTTATTTGTGAGCAAATTCAACCAGATGACGGCGACATGTATAACGTATATTCATAAAAATTAATAATGTACATAAGAATTGTTTAAATATAGTGTATTAAAAAGTTACTACCTAAACTAAACTGATTACCAGATTTACAAATCTAACTAGTAAGAACACACATTAAATTAAAAGTTTCATATTTCATTTCATAAATCAACATTAAAAACTGACTTTAACTTGCAATCTGAGTTTGAATCTAAATAAGCATTTCGTTACAGTTTAAAAATCGTCACTAGGATAAAAGCAGAATATAGCCACATATAGCTTACAAGTTACAATCAGCAGGCTTAATGAAAACGAATGAAAAGCGCGTAATTGGACGTTTTCAATGGAAGTAGTACAGATGTATTTATAGCTGTTGAAGCGAGGACGATCAATATCAATTAGTAGTTCATATCTGTCGCTGCTTCCCGCGACTGTATGCGCTTGTATTTAGAGTAAAGTTTTATATTCACCAACTGATTAGTCTATACTTAATGAGATTAAGTTGAACAATATGTTTGTCTAAACGCGCTAATCTCAGAAACTACTGTTTCGAATCGAAAATTTATTACAGTAGCACCTCGTTAAGTCGAACCTCGATAAGTCAAAAACCTCCAAATCTCGAAAAAATGTCTTGTTCCCTTCCCTTCAAACCCGAAAACCTCCGTAACTTGAAATCTTGGCACTCTGTTAGTCGAAATAATCACCGAGTCCCTCCAAGCCATTT
The DNA here is from genome assembly GCF_061535395.1 of Colias eurytheme. Lineage (NCBI taxonomy): Eukaryota > Metazoa > Arthropoda > Insecta > Lepidoptera > Pieridae > Colias > Colias eurytheme. The sequence continues at coordinate 8,044,133 of NC_143005.1, read as the reverse complement.
TGGTACATATTTTCACTCTATAACTCGAAAAATTAAATTTGACCTCTGTATCTCGAACATGGCAACATTTTATTTTACAATCTTTATAACTGACTTTAACAACTTGCCGACAGTGCAGTACACTATAATAATTGTTTCTTAGAAAACATTTTAGGAGTATACGATAATAAATTTATGACTCACGTAAACACGTGTTTGCATTAAGTAGGTATCTGATGACGAAATTATCGATTCAGTAGCTCAGAAAACCGATACTAATGATTAAGATGACATAGAAGACGTGAATAGTACATGCGCTTCATGCGTTTCCATCAAAGAGGCAAGAACCGCATTGAATACCTTACGAAATTTTATAGAGAAAACCAGTATCTCTGAAGAAGAAGAATTTTCTGTTCTTTATAGATTAGACAATGCTAGAGAACAACCAAATTATCTAAAGCAAAAAAATACTGACTTTTTAATGCCATATTTTTTATTTTAAAATGATTTGAAATAATGTTGATTTATAATAAATAAAAACATGTTTGTCACCTCTGCAAGTTGAATTTTAATGTACTTTACCACTCTAACTCAAAATTTATAAGAATAAACCTCAAACTCTTTATGTCGAATCAAAATCCACCTAAGTCGAAATCCTCCATAAGTTGAAAACTCTATAACTCGAATTTTTTGGCGTCTCCCTTGATATTCGACTTATAGAGGTGCTACTGTATTGTATTTAAAAGTCTATTTAGCGTTGTAACTGTGCTAGGTACAGCTCGGTTTATATTATTAAACAGTTATCTTCCCGAATTCATAGAACACCAATAAATAGGTAGAAATATGTTAACAACGCCCACCAAACCATTTCCAAAAATTTCACGGTACATTTTACATTACTTTTATGCCAATATAAGCATTAAGCTATATGCTATAAAGGCCAATGTTACCTGGCTGGCTGAGCCGCAGCAGGGTCTGATGCATCTCGTGGCAGTCCCTCTCGCGCGGTATCACAAAGAATACAGACTGGAAGGTCTTCGTGCGCACGAGCAGCGGTGATCCTGTCGTCGTTATGGGCAACCGCTCCACCGTGCTTATGTGTGTGAGCAGTATCTGTTGTGGGGGTTCCCCCAACCCAGGATTATTAGGTATGGTAGGTATTGTATAAAGGTCTTATCCTGATGTATTGCATAGTTTATCGTCGTATTTTTGGTATTTTCAACAACAACAAAGGAAATTATATTCGCATTTCCTAGTTTAAAAATAAAAATTGACTGAAAACAACGCGCAGTCTAATGTTAATATTTATACGCATGTTTGTTTCACTCCCTAAACATCACACGCAGACAATATGGAAAAAAAATTTGAAAATAAACATTCCGCTTCTCTTTGAAATAAATTTAAATCAAATAAGAGTAATAATATTTGTTGTTATTTATTTATAAATATAACTTATTGCATACCCATGTTTCCCTCCTCAGTTCGTGATCCACAAAGATGAGGTGTGTGGTAGCGAAGTAAAGGGTTCCCTTGGAGGGATTCCGTAGATTGTACTTGTCCAGTAACTGAACATTTTCGAGCTGTTGACAAATTATTAAAATTTCAGATAGTTTACAGACTCTGTGCATTCTTAATATGCAGTGTTATGTATGTAATATCAAAACATGTAAAAATAATATCCCAGGCGCGGTCCCAGGGGGGTGGTCACGGGAGACATGACCCCCCCCAAAATCGTACTCGATAAATTAGAAAAAAATCTTATACTGTACAAAATATTTAAAAAAAAATGGCCAAATGCGTATCGGAGTCACTTGCACACCTAAAGTTCCGTTTAAAACTGTTATTAATCCCTTGCGAATTATAAATCCATGGGGGGCATACCTTTCCAGCCTCGTGACCCCCCCCAAAATTTCAGACTGGGACCGCGCCTGTAATATCCTTTGAGAAATTAGCCTAATGTTACACAGAGGAAAGATGTTTTATCTATACTTAATATTATAAAGCGTAGGGAAGAGTTTGTTTGTTTGTTTGAACGCGCTAATATACATATATAACTACTGGTTCGATTTGAAAAATTCTTTCGGTGTTAGATAGCCTATTTATCGATGAAGTCTATATATCATCACGCTAAGTCCAAAAGGAGCGGAGCAATGCGGGAGAAACCGCGGGGCATAGTTAGTTTTTGATATGGATGGCTAAGACCTACTGGACCGATTTTAATCATTAGTTTATAGATAGAAAGCTATTGCCTATTGTAGTGTATTGTATTCCGAGTGATATATGCAACATTTTATATAGAACTTTAGTGCAGAGCCAGCTCAAGAGGCTAGCGCACAATAAAGATTTTATCGGGTGCCCATCGAAGCTAGAAGGTTGAGAAAAATCGATTAGTGAACAGATTTGAAATGCACCTCGCTATGACCATATAAAGAGATGACTAAACTTAACAATGAAATTCCAAATTTCAGATCGAATATTAAAGAAAATTTAACAATGCTATTCTAATTTCAGTATTCCTTAGAAATGAGAAATGTGCGAAATTCTGTTGAATAAACCAATTTTTTATTAGTCTATGGTTAAAAATTGGCTACAGAACTGCGTATCTTAGTTAAGATTACCAATTCATTACATACACCCTGTAAAACCCATCTACCCTTTTACAAGAAAATAAAGACAAAGCCATTCTTAGAGGTCTAGTGTTTCAGTGAGCTTTATTAAAAACCGTGACTAAGATGTATTGTTCACGGTCTACGTTATTCCGTAGTTAAGGGCCCGTGCAGATACGGCGGAGCACAGCAAAGAGCATTTTTCATTGCCAAACTATTATCGACATTGTCCTCATTAAAATAACATTCAAAAGCGCAGTTCAAAATTCAAAAGTAACATTCTTCTTTGCTGCTCGGGAATAAATTGTTGTTATTTGAATTTGAATCTTATTTTAATGAGGACAATGTCGATAATAGTTTGACAATGAGAAATGCGCTGCGCTCCAACATATCTACGCCGGCCCTAATAGCCCCATTCTATTGTTACTGCAGAGATCATCTGTCAGCCAATTTATTATATGTTTCAGAGTGGAAGTTAAGCTTAAATCTTATACCCTTGTGGCTGTTTGCAATAATGTATGAAAACTGATGTAAAATACTTATAAGAAAATTAAATACCTATAGAAAAAGAAAAATTATTTGTAACTGATCCATTCAACACCAGCCACACTGATGTAATTAACGATCAAGTTAATACAGCGTCCTCTTTACACTTTCTATAGGTAGTTATATTTAAACAATAACTAATTAACCTACTTATTTGAGTAAAAGCATTGTATACTTTAAAAACGGATTTTTCATCATTTATTTCAACTTACTGCATTTCGGCATCAAAATATAATCTGGATTAACACATTTTTTCTTTAACCATCACGAGTGAAGCCGCAGGACTGAAGCTAAGAAGTAATTGATAGAGCATATTGTACATTTTATTAAAAAGAGACAGAAAAGCATTATTTATAAATCATAATCCCGAATTTTATGGCAGCTCGGTTTAAAATTAGATGCCTTATTAAATTTACAAGAGCCTTTGACACCGTCCTAGTTCTCATCTTCATAGTAAACGCTGTAAAATATAATTAACTCTTTGAAATTTTACACGATTTGCACTGGTTAGGGAGCCAGGTGCAAATTTGGTTAACTATTTCCTCTCAAGAGATAATTCGTCAGACGCATGAGAGTATAGTATTATAAAGCCTTGTGAACGTCAGCTGGCGCTCGGTTGGGGGGGTGAGCGGTTGTAGCCTCCCACGCACATAGGAAAAAAATACATTCATTCATTCATTTCCTCTCAGCTAAAAATTTGTCAAATTGTAGTTAACCCAATATCTCAACGAAAAAAAATAGTCAGCTGGTTACAACATGGTGTATTATACGTCAGCTGGTGTCTCAAACATGAAAGTTAAATTTAAAGAAAAATTTATTTTCCGTTATTTCCTCTCAAACAAAAATTTACCTGATGATAGCTTATATGTAACTGTGGATAAATATATATGTCAGCTGGCTGTATCTTGGTGGAAAAACCGTCAGCTGATACGGGAGGCTACAACCGCTCTTCCCCCCAACCGAGCTCCAGCTGACGTTCACGAGGCTTCATAATACTATACTTTGATGCATTTTACTAATTACCGCTTGAGAGGAACTTGGTCATAAAATCTGCTGCTGGCTCCCGGACCACACGGCGTATTAAATATTTAGATTTCGTGTTTATAAATAACTCTGACTGTTTATTAAATAAAATGATTGTTAGATGAAAAGTTGCCTGAAATTCGGCAGTTAATTATCTGATTATTGCAATAGTACCTACGTTTTAAGTTCTTTTTCATTTTAGAAACCTTATTTTTAGTATAAAATACTTCTGTTTTTGCCGGGTACGACTACTAAAGTACAGTTAAAATTAATCAAATGTCCTCATAATTACGTATGTATTGTTGCCGTAACAACATTTATACTTATTATCTTTTCAAGTTTATTCAAAAAGATCTGCGTAATTATTTTTCTATTCCATTACATCCATACTAATATTATAAATGCGAAAGTAACTCTGTCTGTCTGTCTGTTACTCAATCACGCCTTAACTACTGAACCAATTTGCATGAAATTTGGTATAGACATATTTTGATACCCGAGAAAGGACATAGGCTACTTTTTACCCTGGGAAATAGGGTAGGTTTTATCCCGGAAATCCCACGGGAACGGGAACTATGCGGGTTTTTCTTTGACTGCGCGGGCGAAGCTGCGGGTGGAAAGCTAGTATTTATATAATCCATACGTTATTAACTCTGAAACATTGTCAAGATATTTGTATAACAATTTTGCGCAGGTTGAATATTATATACGGAAAATCTCCCGCCATTTCGGCACATCGCTATATCGCCCGAGGGAAGGCTCAAATTCAAATTCTGTTCTCGTATTTTCCCAACTAACTTCATTATGACGTTAACGTCTCTATGAGTTACGTTGTTTGATGGTTTCGAGTTTTGGGGTGATCTATTTTCATTTTCACTCTGATATATTTTCATGTCCAAGTTTAAATTATATGTATACTAGCGGTCCGCCCCGGCTTCGCCCGTGGTACATATGAAAAATAGATGTTGGTCGATTCTCAGACTTACCCGATATGCACAGAAAATTTCATGAGAATCGGACCACCCGTTTCGGAGGAGTATGCAGACTAACATTGTGACACGAGAATTTTATATATAAGATTTATATGTGACGAAAATATTTTTCATTTCTTTTTCAACAAGTTTACCTTGAGTGACTTTGTATTATAAAGTAACTTTTATTACTTATGTTTTTCATTAATCACATGAGAATTACAAAATTGAGGATAACCTGATTTGTGGATTTATTAATATCACTTCTTATGGTTTAATGTTTTTACGTATGTACCTCTATGTACCTCCTATAGGTAGACCCATATTGAAAAAGGGTTTTTAGTTTAAAGAGGCAATATAGGTGAAAACAACGTCGTTGTGAAAACGGTTTCTTTAAATTACAATTTATAGATACTAAACATTAATATTTAAAGCCAATCTCAGCAAAAAACCTTCAAATCGCATCGATGTAATTTTATCGTCCTTGCCCTAGAGACCTGAACTTTTTCATTGGCACATAAAATATGGGTATCATTTCAATAATTTTCGAGTCGTTTCTTAGAGTTCAATAAGAACTTTTCTAACGAACAAATTTTAGTAACTTTAGCAATTTGGCAAGTTCACAAGTTGGAGTTACGAAAAATAATTCAATTTGTTAGCAAAATACAGAATAAAAAAAACATATTAAGTACAAGGTTTTTCAATGATTACTACGTTCAGCTCTCGTGTTATTCGGCTACAAATCCCAGGCGGCTCAAAAATAACGGTCAATTAAACCCAGTAAAAATGATAACGAGTCTCTCTTGCGATCTAATGTTAATAAAATACCAATTCGCATTATAATGCTTCTTTGCTTGCTAACAAAATTCACATCTAAGTATTATTAAAAGGAAAAACGCCGCTTTTTAAACAACAAAATGAATAAACCATGAATAAACCTGAGCTTCAAGTGCTTTCGTAAGGGCGTAATTCGTAAACAATTGCCCAAAGGTACGCAATACCTCTGGGAATGCCTTCTGTATTTTCTTAGTTCCCAACAAAATAATGGCTCAATCCCTTTACAAAGAGTTCAAATAAGAATTCCCCAGTAACAATACAATTTCACAGACCGTAAACAGAGAATATTTTTTTCGGTGAACCGTTCAAGATACTTCAAGCACTATCTAGTTGAACAATAGTGGAACTATACTGGAAATCATCTAAACTATGGGAAATAATTTCCATATAAAAAAAATATGACCTTTATAATAGGTAAGCACTTTTTCCTTACCTGATACGTGTATTCAATTTAGATTCAGTTCATAATCTCGACGACAAACAAATATATCAATAGAAAATAGTTAATGAATTGCTTAATCAACTTTTAAATACATTTTCAATTTATTACCGAACAAAAAGAAATGTTCATTTATCTAGTAGCTCATAATAAAATTGTGAATGAGTGGGAGTGAAATTTATTAAGGACACGCGAAGCTCCCTTGGCATGGGGAGTTCAAGCGACGATAATAAACTTTCTTACTAATGGTCGGATATTGAAAAGCTTGTAATAAAAGAGTTTATATATAGGTATACTAGTTTGAAATTGATACTAAGTTTAGATTGTTCATGTTCCTAATGGAAACCACAAAACTTTGTGGATATAATATATGTTAACTGGTTGAGATGTAAAACAAAATTATTTCAAACAATAGTACATATTTATTTAATAATGTTTAATAAAAGTTACATTGTCAGTAAAATATTAAATTCCTATACAAACTAATTTTATTTTTTCTTCATCGGTGCAGACTTTTTCTTATCAAGCCCTGGTCTAGCACTGAATTTAAAAACCTCTTCTACTGCTTTTTGCAATGGATACAAAAGTTGATCTGCCGAAGCAAGTAACTGAATGCGGCGATGATGAAAAACATCTCCGATACGATTTGAGCATAGCTCCAACGCGTCAAATGCTTTTAGCAGAGCTGCGGTTGATTTCGAAGCTTCCGGCGCCGCGTAATTTCCGTCCTCTATTGGCAATTTTATGTGTGAAATAAATTGAAACGTAGATATTCGAGCTAACTGAAGTCGCTCTTGAACATTCTTTTTATATTTCGTCAGAGCCACATCTAAAGATTTCTCGAAAAGTTGACGATGTTTCACAAGACGCGGAGCGTAACTGCTCATTTTCAATCTTTTAATTTCAGGATCGAGAGGATCACGCGCCATCATGTCATCCATATCTAGCTGAATTTCCTTGACCCAACGGTGCAAAGGATATAACTCATCAGAATCTAAAGCGAAGCACTCTGCAACCTCCAATGGTATATTGTCCACTAATTTGTTTATTGCATTAACGTGAGCAGTCAAACAATTTTCATGAATCTTTAACTCGTGTAACCGTGCTTCCCGAGCCGCTTTTACCCGCTCTTGTCTAACACAATGTGACATTAATTTAAGTGAATGGCGTATGTTTACTTGCATTGTGCGTTCATCGATCCATTTGCGAGTCTGCCAGTTTACCTTCTCAGCAACTGTAGATATATTATTTTGTAAAGATTCCAAGAATCCATTACGCCAATTATAAAGAGCAACATCTTGCAGATGAGTTTGCAAGATGACCCGAGGGAGGGGAGCTCGTAATGAAATTAATGTCTGTCGTCTAGGAGACACTAAATCCGGCGAACTATTTAAACTTTGATTTGAATTCAGCGGCGATTTAGGATACTTCTCAAAGAAACATTCATATTCCGATTTGAGTACACTAGTCAAAATTGGTATTAAGTTCATATAATCTTCAAGCTTCTTTATTTCTAACTCGTGGTGTTGTTGGTAACCTTCCTCAATTCGATCGAGTAAAACTAATAAATTTTCATATTGCTGTTGTAATTTATCCATTTCAGGAGCTAGGCGTAATTGTTCTAAAGCAACATTAAATGTAATTTCATTGGATAGCTCCATAGAATCGTGAGAAGTCATTAAATCTTCTACACCAGCCATTGTTAACTTCTGACTGAGTGCTGAACGTAAAATGTGATCATCCCATAAACATCCAGCGTCCTGTAAGATTAAAAAAGTGCTTTGTAGCCGATTGGCAAAATTACACAAACTTTTTTGCATATTTATCACGTCATTGAATGTTATGTCCAAAAGAATTTTCTCCACTCGACTTTTATTTTCAGAATAACTTTCAGCAAATTTTTTGAAGGCTTGATCGACTGTTAGTTGTATATTCGATAACACAGATTTACGTGGAATATCCAGTGACATACAACTGTTGGTCATCCCCATCTGCAGAGTTGTGAGTTCACCGCTAAAATCTGTACAAACGTTTAAAACTGCAGCACGATAAGCGTTGACCAACTGCGCTATGTAGTCTTTAAATTCTTCCATATTGTAACTAAGTGGTGATGAGGAATCCGCAGCTCTTTTAATCTTTTCATTACTCAAACTCGAAGAACGTTTACGATGGAAGGACTCTTTGTACCAAGGGAAAGCACTACCACCTCTAATAACTTTACTTTTATCTAAACACAATTCGTTTAAGCGTGATCTAGCACGAATTATGTATGTATCAGCCTGACTCCGTAACTGTGCCTCTAATTCAGCATATGCACGACAATTGCTTAATAATTGTTGATTTATTTCATACATTCTTTCATCAAATTCATGAAGCATATCCTTGGGAGATTTATGTCCTATTTTGATAAGATTTTGAAAATGTTTTTTTAGAACTGTTTTTATGCCTTCGACGCGTTGTCTTTCCAAACCATTCGCTTCTTGTTTAAATTGTGTGAGATCTTGAACCCAAGTTGAATATACACGAGTTATCTGTTTAAAATTTTTATTACGATCTTCTGTATTAAGAGCACCGTGCACCGGTTGAGCCTCCTTCACACTTGCATCAATATCTTTTTCATATTTGTTAATATCAGCTAAAAGAGTTTCTGCAATGACACGAACTTTTTCATCAATATCTTTGTTTACGTGTTGAGCATCAATCATTATATTCCTCAGAACATCTTGGTAGCTTTGGTCACGATCTTTCAAATATTTAGCTAGAATCGGTCCACCGGGGCGTGGAGACCACTGTTCAGGCAAGGAAGATACAGCCGCAAAATCATCGGAGCATCCAGGAACTGCAACTAAATATTCAAGGTCTGTTTTTAACTTACAGACACATTTTCGATCATTTGCTTTTGAACGCATCATATTTTTATATTTGCAGTCTAAAAACGTAATATAGAAATATAAACATAATATATTGTTGTATAAGTCATGTACAAAACGTCATAAAATGTACACAGTGACATAATGTTATAACCAGCTATAACTTATAAGCGTCAAGTGAAAACTTTTTGTACACAGTGACATAATGTTATAACCAGCTATAACTTATAAGCGTCAAGTGAAAACTTTTTGTAACTAAATATTTATTTTATTTTAACTTGAAAATATGTCTGATTTATTTTGATGTAATTTACAAATAATTTACTTTTTTTCATACTTGTGTAACGGGTATTTAATGGTACTGTATATAAACGTTTAAAATCACTACTTTTAATTAATATTAATCATCAGGTAATCCCACTCACTCAAGCAATGGAGCGCGGTCTACACAAGGAACTATAAACTACGTAGTACGTATTTTATTAAAGCTCAGCTATGTGATTTGCTATAAATTTGGGCATATGAGTAATTTTCTGAAGATAACATTATACTCATATTACGCATGAATATACGTCATAATGGAATTTCAACTGTCGTGTGTTTCGGGAGCCCGGCTGTGTCGACATATTTGAATTTCAAAGGAAATTCATACGGATGGTTTAAATTCTGTTGAACCATATTGCGAACGTGACAAAAATTTGTAAGCGCGTGAAATGAAAAATGTATTCATGAATAATTGCTTTATCGAAATAAATGCATGAGAACATATAGAATACGACAACGGGAATACCATTGTCATTGAATATAGTTTCAGGTTGAATGTAACATACCATCTACCAAAGTGATGCAAAAATACTGTAGCTTCTACTTTCTAAAATATTTTTTGTATTCCAAAATTTACTAACTTCAACCATTTGATTTTTATAGGAGATAAAATTATAAGTATGTAATTTTACATATGTATTTAAAATCAAGAACATTAACCGGCTTATCGTCGGACCCTTTCACCTAACTGGGAGTTATATTATTCGCGTTTATTACCGAGATAACCCCTTTTAGCCCTTTCAGGTGTATAATACGAGCACTAAACTTGAATTACTTCTAACAACAGCGATGTCCTCTATTAAAGCTAATTGCTATAACAAAATTGTCACAATCTTAGTCACAATATTGATTGTGTCAATAGCGATTTTATTCCATAAATTTCTGGCATTGCTCTCCTATTAAGTTAAAAATCTCACAAAAAAACACGGTTGCAAGCAAAATTTAAAAGCAAGGACAAAAAGATATCAGTACCAAATTTCCAAAAATTCTCACAGTATTGTATTTATTCTATCCAAACCTTTTTATAAATTTATACAGTACCCCGATAAAACCAACGTATCCATCTTACTTTGCGTCATAACGTTTTTATTATTCGTCCCTTCCATCCACTCCACCCTTAGTGGCAATGTTCCTTGATCCATGTCGCAATCCGTAAGAATGGTTTCATTAAACCAAAGAAACTAAGGTAGAACCTTTTTTTATAGTAGAGAATGCTTGTGTGGAAGAAAGAAAGGTTTTGGCCTTCGGAGAAAAGGTTATATAGGTCTCCCTCTGAATATAGTGTGACACAAGTGACACCATTTTTTTTTATAGTGTAGAATGCATTTAGGCATACCCAGGGCACTCGGGGGAAGAGCCCTGGGTTATGTCGGACTCACCCTGCTGAGTGCAGGGTCCTACCGACTAAACTCCACTGTGTTCCGCCGTGCCGCTTTATTGACGGGGCCGCGGGTATTCGGTATAACCGCGTCCGCAGAAGAACACAAGTGACACCAAAGGCAACGGAAGTAAATAAGAAACTATCCATCACAGTTGAATACAAGAGAAAAGTAAATCCTTACACTAATTACTAGGTCGTATGTTTCTGTCCATAGCCAGAGGCACTTGTCAGAAAGTTAGTAAGAGTTAGAAATCAAATTCAAGCTTTACGCTCGTGTACTCTTGGAATTAAATGAAAATTAGTTTCCACTTCAATGTAAGGAACTAAGGAGACACAAGATTTTGTCATTGTTTCGTTGTAATGACAAGTGAATTAGTTATGAGGCTTGATTATAATACTGCTTTGTATTAAACGGGAGCGAATAAAATATTCTTACTAGTAGAGGATTCTCCGAAAATAGTTTCAATTGTGAAAATATGTAATCACGAAATTTTGTTGTTATTTTCGTATGAAAGTCAGTGTATCTAAGGCTATATTGAAGTTGAAAAATACATAAGTATAAGGATTTATTTTTATGCCAGCACAATAAAGGGTTAATAAATAAATAAATATGTAACCTTTTTTTTTTAAAGAACATAATATAACTGTTCGCTTTCTATCATCAACTGTACGTAATATATGAAGTAAAATTTCTACACATTTATAAGTAACATAACTAACTATACTTGCCATTACTGCGCATTTATAGCATCATCTATAATAAAATAAAAATCTGACCAAAACCCTAATTCAGAGTTCGCTCTAATTCACAAAGACAGTTTCTCATAATTACATTAAGAACAAGTCATTATAATTCAGGTCGAGTGTATTCATTATCTGACGTGTTTGCGGCTACCCTCGTTTCCTTAGCAGAAATAGAATGACCTTCCTTAAAGGAAACAAAGCTATTAGTGAAATTGCAAAGGTTATCTGATTTACGGTGGTGAAATCAATACGCATCACTTCGCCTGTATTGGACTTGAAAATACATTTTTTCTTTGTGTGGAGCTGTAGGAACAAATGTCATATAAATAGGTGAGGCTTTTGTTTGAAGGCTTCTGGATGTCAGGGATGTTTTGTAAACAATGTTTGGTAAACTTTAGCTGTTTTGATACAATATTAACATAATGTTTGTATAAGACGGTTACGAAATTTCATATTCGACATCGTGTTGTTTGTAGACAACATAATACTTATAATACAACTAACTACTATTATCCTACAAAGCTGACTGAAACTTTTTTTTGGTTGAACGTGCTTTAATAACGAAGTACCAGTTTGAATAAAAAATATATTTGTGTTGGACAGTCCACTTTTGAATGAAACTATGATTTGCGAAGTTTTGTCAAAAGCGGTAAAAAATATTCCTTTTCAAATCTGAGGAAGTTGCATAGGTCAGCCAGTTTATATGAAAAAAAATTGGTGTACCTTATCCGCTTTAAAAATTGGATATAGCCAAGAGCAAAATGTTATTAGAAAAATCTCATTTGCTACTGAAAGTTCACCCTAAGGGCGAAAACTATCAGAATGGTCCGAAGGTAAACTCTCGGGGCGAATTGCAGCTTAAATTCATTTCGATTTTAATTTTCACACATTTTACATGAAAAATATAAAATTGGATTATAAAAAAAATATTTTTACAAGGTTATTTGATATTTCCAAGCACAGTTTACGGATCTAAATGAATTAAAATTTGTAAATATTATACAACCATTGCAAAATAACACTTTTATTATCATTTAAGGTATGAACTCTTCCTACGGGAAGAGCAGCATCTGTTATTTGCTGTTTAAATACTATTTGTTATTTTTTATCACAGGGCACGAATAGAAAAATGCGGTGCCCACACAATTTAATGCTGCAATGAAGTAGTTTTGATTAAATACAACACTTATACAGCACTTTATTTAATTTGAAATTTTCTCTAGCATAAATGCTCAGAAAACTTCCAACAGATATAAGTGAACAAATGAACGTAATTCTCTAGGAGTTTGCAACCGAGTAACATTATGCTTAATTGTCTATTGCTAGTCACGTATATGAACGCTTTTAAGACTAGAAATAATGACACAAAAGAGTAAAATTTTACAGCGGTTTAGTTAGTTATAGCGACTTAAACTTCCAACTTATGTTATAGGGCAGATGTATTTCACTCATAGAAATCTAAATAACAAGACACTAGAAGTCGTAAGCGTGCGTGACCTTGTCGCCACTCAGGTGATTTGCACATCACCAGTTGCATTCGTCACTGTTCAGTTGCTCTGGAGACGTATGAGTGTATACATGGTGTGTTTCAGCAATTCCCATTGCGGAAATTCTTCCACAAGTTGTAATTATACTTATAAAGGAATAATATTTCATCGGAAAATATTTTTTTTTAGAAATAATGCCGTTTTTCCTTAAAATTATAGAATATTTACAAGTATTACGAGTGTCACCATAGTAATCGAAATAACAATGAATGACACAGTCTACCATTCTTATTATCACGTTTGTTCGTATTGGAGCAAAAAGTCTCATATACTTAGGGATGTTATTCTAAAATAAACCGTAAATTCGTGCGTTAGGATACATATTCAAAAGCTTAATTTAATAGTTAAGTTAGTTTTCACTAAAATCGAGCTGTCCAATAAAAGGCATAGTTTACTTGTGTGTACTGTTTAGCTTTCGGTTTGAATGTGTTGATTTTGGCGACAGCGGTTTTCATACGAATTATGACAATAAAGCACTTCTATGTGTCTTGTTATTTAGATTTCTATGATTTCACTTATTGATTATTTTAAGAACGTGACAACCCTGAATGAGGCATGTTTTAACCGCCTTCAAAATAAAACTGTATTTTTGGTGTTTGTTATCTCTGATTTCTCTGAGATCTCTAAGTTCGACAGCGTGCAAAGATATAGACGATTCTTTTTTATTTGAATCTAGTTCTTCCCGTTTGGTTCCATTTAAATTTTGTCCAGTTCTGACCATTTGAAGGCAGTTTAGTTTGTTGTTAAAAATAACTGTCCTTTTTATTATTTATCGAACCATTCGATTCTACGCTCAGGTCTTAACCACCGTAAACAAATAGTCACACAAATAAAAATGAGTACCTAGTAGTAGTAAGTATAATTAATTCTGGGAAATAAATTTCATTCCAACTATATTGTTTGCTTTTTCTAAAATTAGAAATAGTGACGGGTCAGATGGCTGCCTATCAAATATTTGCGTGCGAAACCAAACATTGCTAGCGGTGCGCTGAAAACAAAGGCTTTGTATGAACGATCCTCAACACACACAAACAACACGTTCAACAAATCTAAATAATATATCAAATCGTATGCATAATTTATAGACATTAAAATGATACTTATAAGAGCCTTGTGTCCCTGCAGTGGGAACATAATGGGCTGATGATGATGTTAAAATGTTTAAATCTTAAAATTTAAGTAAGAGATATTAGATGAAACCCCGAGGCGATCCTATCACAGTCCCCAGTACCTAATCTTATATTATTATATACATTATATATTTTTCGGAGCATAAGTTAGATAGCCATTGATGTAAATTTTATTTGTGAAACGAATCTACTATAAAATTTAATTGTTGACTATTAACTTAAGTTTTAATTAAGAGCCAGAGAAAACATCCTCCTAAACAAGCGGCTTTAAATTTTAAGGGCGCAAGAAGTTTTTAATGAGGCTCGAGCGTTTTCAGCAAATATTACACGTCTATAAATATCCTAGAATAGATATTATTATATCTTTGTAAATTCTCAGTTATGCTAAAGTTAGAAGAAAATTAGACGCTGGAAGTTCAATAATCTCAACAACGTTTATACAAATAAAAAATATATAATATATCCCACTAATATTATAAATGCGAAAGTATTTGTTACTCTTTTACGCAAATACTACTGAACAGATTACAATGAAATTTAGCACACATAGTAGAGGGTAACTTGGATTAACACAAAGGATAGGTTTTATCCCGGTTATCCCACGAGAACGGGAACTATGCGGGATTTTTTTTGAAAACGCGGGCGAAGCCGTGGGCGGTAAGTTAGTGTTAAATATTACAACATCTAAAATTGAAAACTTTTCGTATTTAGATGAAGCTGTTTGTGTGAAGTTTGATATGAATGTTTAATTTCAATCTACATGCTAAGTATCTACGATATGCTGTGACGATATGTAACACATGTTTATTCATAGCGAATTACTAAATAATTTGTAGTTTGATATAAATTATAATATTTTGTGAGAAAGTCGTATTTTACATAGTATGTTTAATTTAATCCCTAACATCAAAAAAAGGTCGAAAAATATACGTAAACAAAACTGAAGAAAAGGTTTACTCACGTATTATTAACTCTGACTTGCAAATAAGAAAGGTACATCAAACTGTCGAGAGGTCGAATTCAGCTCGTTACTTATTTCTTCAAGTCAACCTGAGATTCTGCCAAGTTATAAAACGCAAAAATCCATACATCTGTTATGTAATTGGTCCCAACGGATATGACTTGAAGCGGAATTCTACAAACTTGTTACATTATTGCTGTGACCTATTTCAGTTCAGATTTGACTAAGAGTGTATACAGTTATGTATTAGAATATTAAAAATGCGAAAGATTGTGGGGATGTGTATGTGTGTATGTACTAGCTTTCCGCCCGCGGCTTCGCCCGCGTTTTCAAAGAAAAACCCGCATAGTTCCCGTTCCCATGGGATTTCCGGGATAAATCTATCCTATGTGTTAATCCAAATTACCCTCTATATGTGTGCTTAATTTCAGTGTAATCGGTTCAGTAGTATTTGCGTGAAAGAGTAACAAATACTTTCGCATTTATATTATTACTAAGATAGGATTGTAACAAACACACACATACACATCCCCACAATCTTTCGCATTTTTAATATTACTAGTAGGAGTAGGATTACATAACATTTCCGTTGCTGTATCGAGAAGATTTCCAGATATTTACTCCTGTTAGACGTAAAATCCTAAAATTTCCGCCCGCGGCTTCGCCCGCGTTTTCAAAGAAAAACCCGCATAGTTCCCGTTCCCATGGGATTTCCGGGATAAATCTATCCTATGTGTTAATCCAAATTACCCTCTATATGTGTGCTTAATTTCAGTGTAATCGGTTCAGTAGTATTTGCGTGAAAGAGTAACAAATACTTTCGCATTTATATTATTACTAAGATAGGATTGTAACAAACACACACATACACATCCCCACAATCTTTCGTATTTTTAATATTACTAGTGGGAGTAGGATTACATAACATTTCCATTGCTGTATCGAGAAGATTTCCAGATATTTACTCCTGTTAGCCGTAAAATCCTAAAATTTACGCATTTAACTGGCACAAAGAATAAAATTATAATTCCTGCTGCGGTGCCAACAATAAAGTTAAAGAAATTGGCACATAACATATTTGAATAAATGAATGAATATGCTAACAAAGTGGAAAATCCTTCAAGGTTGTGCATTGCATCAATCATTCGCACATACTGGTTATAATCGATATCATACTCATAGAATATACGTACAGTAGTACTACAGAATACTCGATAGTACTCTAGAGACGAACTACAAATACGGATTAGGCTATTAATCAAAAGCTCGTGAGTAATACAGATCTGCGGTTACTGATTATAACAAAGAGGTACTCAAATATTAAAGCCAATGATCTTTAAACAATGCTATTTAATTAAAACGTGTAAAGGCGTTGTACGGGGTAAATTGTGAATTCAAGAAGCCTTTCGTGTTCAAAAAACGTTAGCGGATGTAGTGGATTGTTTCCTCTTTGTAGTTTTCATTCTAATCTACTGGAAATAGCCTGACCAGTCGTATCAAGACGATAACTGTATTGGAATAAATCTAAAATATTATGCTGTATTCGAATATGCAGTATTCAATATAACAAAGAAACCCACTGGCTTTAATATAACGAGTATATCATGTTTTATCCCAAATACGATGCGAGCAAATACACGACCTTTAGATGAAATTACAGTAGCAGAAATAAAATTAAATCCGAATGCACTTCGTAAATTGAAAATGTTGTGAAGACCGTCCTAAAGAAAATAATCTAGGATCAAGGCTGTAGCTTGAAAGACACAGAAATAGGTTTTGTTTGTTCGTTTTCGTGAAGTTATAAAATGTAAACAATGCTATTATATTCCACCTAGACTTTCGTAACTAAATATTTACCCAGGACACATTATTGTGATCTTAGTTATAGAAATTATGTTTTTTTTTTATATTTTCACACAGTAGTACATTAAAACTCAAGTTTATAAAATTCAAAACTGTTTCATGAACTTTTACAAGTACTTATAAAAACGTACCCAACTTTTAACTAGCTTCTACATTTTCTACTTAACGGAATATTGCTTCTCCCGAGACAAATCGACAGGAAACTCGACAGTTGGTAACCCTGTATTATGTACAATGTGGAACCCCTTAATGCAAGTGTAGAAAATCTCTCATTGGATGAAATTTCCTTTAAACCCGAGAATGCGTAGGCTTGCTGTTCCTTGAAACGACATTGGATTATGTACCGCATTGATAGGTAAGCCGTTCAAAGTAAACGTTAGGTACTAAGAACTGATACGGGATTAATATTTTTGAATCGAATTTGTATAGAGAATAGCTTGTTATAAATTGGACGCAATTTTGATTGTTTTTACGCAAGATGAAAGCATTTGTCAATTGACGAAGCGTTCGCATAACGTGGACAATTTATAGGCCTAACACTATTAATTTAAGTTTAAAAGCAAGTATAGTACATAAACAATGTGACGAGCAACTAGAAGCACTTCTCCATTAGTTAGCTATAGTCATATAAAATTACGACCGCTTAAAAGCATCAGTCGAGGCACAACTACCCTCCGTCTCTAGCAATTTTTAATGAACGCTTTCTCGTAAAAGCACACTGCATTAAGTGCCAAGTACAATTTTAAAGTGCGAACGTTTTATTACTCTCGCATAAGTGGGAATAATTATAATGGTTATGCAAATGCTTGCTACCTTATGATACTAAAAATATTTAAATTTTTGTTACGGCCGACGAATAGTTTCTCACCCTTTATTTATCAAAGTCACCAAATACTAAAGTCACTTAATAAAACAACACATATCGACAAGAAATAGTTATTTCATTAAATGAAGGTAACATTTTATCCTATCTTGCCCAAGCCAAGAAAATTACGTCATGCTAATGTGGGTACTTTTTCAGCCAGAAAACAATGAGGGTAGATTTATCAGTGCTATCGTGATCGACCGCAAGGATCCATTCATGGATTAGACGTGAGTAAAATAAATTGAATTCTGGCGAGTGAAGTAATTTCAGTGAATATAGTATGCTGTGTGCTTCGTAGTTCGTATATATTGCATCGAGATAGAATGTACTACGTACTAGAGAGGCGATCGCTACTACACTCTCTTTAACACGAGCTAGAGGTAAGAATCACAAGTCTCTTTAGTCTGTGTCGGACTGTGCCCCCCGCTTGCCGCGTCAACACGTGTTATTGCTCTGTTCAAAATGCCTTCGTGTTTGCTTAGATATTGTTTTAACAGTTCCCATAATACAAACAAAGCCCGAGGAGTGACTTTTCACCAGTAAGTTTCCTTATTATGAGTAAGTCATGCATTTTACTAATATTGTTATCATTTTGCGAAAAATCACCACGCGTTCTGCGTTTCGCGCCATTTTTCATAGACTAACAGCACAGACGTGACACTATCGATGAGTCTGTTAAAAAAATGTAACTGGATTTTTTTAACTATGTATATACAATATCTACTAGGAAAGATTACCGTGGTGTAGTACCTAAATATTTATACTTTTACCCGACTACGCAAAGTAAAACGGTAGGTTATATTAAGTAATATTTATTTATTTACCTATTTTTATTTATTAAAAAAAGCCTAATCAATAGTTGTTCCAATAGGATTTATAAATTATTATGCACAACAATTACAAATAAACACAACATTCACAGAAACTAATACAGTAAAAGTTCCTTAATCGCGCTTCCTTTATTCGTGTTTTCACTATTCGCGGATTAAAAAAATGCGACCCAATTTCTATATTCACGACTAAAAATTTTTTTTATTCGCGGATTTAATAAGTACATACATAATAATAAAATTATTCCAATAGGTATCTTACCCAATATCCTTGTCAAATGGACTAATAAGAAAGTAAAATAGATCTTATAACAAGTTTGCCTAAAGTACATAATATTATGTTCTTAAATGATATCGCCGAGGCCTTTGACACAAGCCGCCTTTGTCGCAAGCCACCTCTGCAGCGATTGATGTTTTTGAGAATGTAAATAAACAGAATGGAAGCAACCTTATAACTCAATAAATAAAGTATATTTTTAAATGTAGTTCCGTTTATAGTAAAGTTACAAAAATTGTGATCGAGTAAGGGGGCGTCCATAAATTACGTGAGGTGTTTTTTAAAATTTTCTGCACCTCCCTCCCCCCCTGGTGAGATGTCGTGAGAATTTATTCAACCCCTCCCCCATCCTCGAATCTCGCGTGAGATTTTTCAAAATGTGAGTTTCTTATACATAAACGCCATCAACATTGAATCATCGTATCCATTTAAATTACATCATGAAGCAAAAACTGATAAAACTATTGATTACTACACAAAACGACAAAAGCTTAATAAATTGATATTATTTAAAGGAAATTAAAATACATAGTTTAATATAAAATCCTCGTTTTATTAATTCCCTACCACCAGATAGTACCGAGTAAACAGATTGCACAATGTGTCGCATCTGCACGCATTGCTTAATCTTTGAACTTGAAGCCACGCCTCGCTCGTTCCACACGTACCCCACCACATCGGCCGCGCGCAATGTTTTTGTTTGGAATAACCCCTCTAGTAATATATCTCGATGATATATTGCCTTTTATTCAGTTCTAGTACACAATGACGTAGATCATTGTTAATTTTATGTTATGTGACTACATTTGAGTAAGGTTAATTTAGTTGTTGCTTTATTCTATATACAATTTTTTGGAGATTGAAAAAGCTTTAATTAGGAATGAAGCTAGAAAGTTAATGAAATCTTCTACATCCAAATTTGTACGTTAATCAAATTAAATTATCAACCTATTAACAAATTCCACCTCTGATCATTAAATATTTGATCAATTTGCTTCACAGCTGTCCTACCTTTACCGTGATGAGAACTAATCGATAACTAATTAATTTTCAATAGCTCCACGATTACCTCGACAGAGCTGCGAGCTAAAATTACACTAAATTGAAAATACCTAGGTGCGGTGATGTAGCTTTGAATAGCAAGTAATTGATATACCTGTTTACACAGTTAAACATCAGTAAATATAACATGAGCTATTTCTGTTTTCAATTGATCCAAAAACGAAGGTTTTCAATTCGGCTTAAATTCAATTTTTTTTTGTTACTCGATAACTCTGCGGGTTTTCATCAAATTGACGTGATTATTTTTGTGTTTGATAAGATATTGTTGCAATTTGCTTTGCTTGCTAAATTTGGAACCGTGGAGGATCCAGGAATCTCGGTGACCTATTTTATAGAATAGATTTTTTGTTCGCTTTTCAACAAATAACAAAACGGATAAGTTAAAAATAATGTTTAGAAATGATGACAATACAAGACTTCCAAATGGCAAAAAAGTATTACGTTCAGAAATTTCCAAATGAATAATAATTAATCTCAGATAATTAAATAAGGCAGTAATTAAATAAAAAGCTCGAATAATCTTGAAGTTCAAAGTTAACTCCCTCGGCACACTTAAACATTGATAAGATTATTGCGTCTTCTTTTTAAGATAAGGTAAAAGAAGAAGTAAAAGATAGAAGTGATTTAAAACCTCTATATAAATACTTTTAAAACTCAATTTTAATAATAATTCAATTTTGACTGCAGTGATTTTAATAACCTGTCGTATTTTAACACATTATAAACCGTTTTAAAAGAGCAACTATGGAGTTTCTTGCCGGTTCTTCTCCATGGATACTGCTTTCCGAATCGGTGGTAAATGTTAAAACAGTTACGACGATTCAAACATGCTTCTAGAAGAAGTCTAATTGAATAAATAAGTGTTCGAGTTTGAGTTTCAGCCCAATTATTTATAAACTACTCGATCTTTTTACGTCAAAAAATCTTTATACTAGAACCAGGCCAAATTAATGGCTTGATCGAACTTCTAATCTACGATAAGCATTTAAAACAACAGCAGAGTATCAAAACAATTCTGATATAATAATATTTTCATGGCACTGTAAATATTTTTCGTGTAAACACAATAACGTCCATTTAGCGAATACAACACGGCTTGGATGAAACAAACAATGGAGCCTTCAAAATTTGCCGACACTCGTGTGTCACATTATGTATATGATATTTAATATCTTTTCAATATTTAGGAGACGCTTTTTTTTCTATTTTGATCGACATTCAATGGTTTATTGGAGTTCTTATGAGCCATATTTTCAAGCATTATCTCAATAATAATTAATACAGTTTAAAAAAAACACGAAATAATTGTATTAACCGAACTTAGATATGTGTACAATGTTTGAATTATATTTGTCCGTTTCAAGTGGGTCAAAATCTAGCCAAAGCGTGTTAATACAATCGAGTAATCAATAGAAAATTAAATATGCATTGCAACAATGCATATAGAAACATGTTCCTCTTTTACCCTTCTTTGCTTAAATCTTAATAGCTTCTTTTATCGACAACTTAATAAACCTTTAATATTAACGTCTTTTGAAGCTTTCTGTTCAGATTTAACAATGATTAATGTAGTCCCATTATTTATTTACCCGGTGATGGAGTGAAGCGGGTCAAATGTACATAAAATCTGCATAAAGTACCGTCAGCAAAGAATGCAAAGAATTTCCCTACTTCTCTATCTGCCGGAATCTCCGGTAGGAATACCATACATTTTTTTAAACTTGAGGAATTCTGTGTCCAATAAAAGGAAATTACTAGTTAATCTGCCTTCTAAAATATTAATAACTTTGTATTTTTCAATAGATAGTGAACTGTGTCTAATCAAATGATATAAAATCGGTCAAATTTAAACAGTTAAAACATTTAACCAAAAGTAACAACACATTTTATTCAATTTACTACATTATTATAATAAAAGCTTCATTTTTTTTAAATGAATGAATCTTGTTTTACAATTTCAATACATAGTAACTATTACAGGCCCTTAGTTTTAGTAATTTCTATTTCAATCGACAGAAATGTCAGTTAAATTTATAAGAAGCCTATCTCTCCGAGGATCACATACGCGATTTATATTAATAAAAATATCTTCAAGTTGAACATTGCACGTGACTCTCAGCAATCGAAAACCAAGGGCTTCTGTGCAATATCCAATAAATTTTCATGTCACTTCTACGAAGGAGGAATACGAATTCACAGGCTCAATATTTTGTGAGATATCAGAAATAAGTACTGTACTGAATACATAATAGAAAATCTATGTATAAGTATTTTTGAACTCTTCTCATTAAGACTTATTTCGATATTACTCCAAGTGAAAAAAAAATATTTTTATTTCATTTAAAAACTCTTGAAATGGAAGGCACAAAGGTATTTAAATCAGCAATGATTAAAAATACAATTCAAGGAACTCAAGTAAAACAAGGGATCGTTTCGCAATTTCCACTCAAGCGAATATACAATAAAAGGTGCGTCTTTTTGAAATGTAAAAAAAACGTTTCATTAACATAAAAATTCTATCAAGACATTAACGAGATTACAGGGGGCATAATATATTATCCAATTACCTATATCGTCTATAATCCACTCAATTTGGCACCCTGGGCCTGAATTTGGGGTTAGATATATAATTTGTTCCCCACGATTTCATTCTTATAACCTATAACATAATGAGTGAGAAATACGGATAAATGAATTTATTAACGTCCAAGTCAGGTTGAGAATGCGTGGCTGAGCACTCAGTGGGCCGGATAAAGCGATTAAATCGAATAACTATCGAATCGATCAGCGAGCTGCCTGGTTGATTAAAAATCGTTCACATATTTACAATACGTATATCATACGTAGGACGCTTCTGGCTGGAAGTTTTGCTTGTGCAGAGCTCAATAATGCAATTACATTGATATTCCGACAGATTCCCGCGGTATCCCGACCAACGTTTTGCAGGGCAGTGTCAAACAGATAAGATTATAACTATAATTTATAATTTTTCGGATTATAGAGTACTGCGTAGTATTTAGTGATCATTGGTGCTGCTGAAACGATCTGCCATTATTAATTTATTAAATTGACGAAAATTGTTTAAAAAGATGTTACGTATTATTTACATTGTTACTAACTTGATCTTGATTTCCCCTATCAAATAAGGGTATATATTTTAGCCTAAGTATCGTTCTCTAGAACATAAATCCATCCTAAATAAACCTTCCCCTGGCATTGTTTAAATTGCAAAATTCTGCAAATAAAATAATGCTTGCTAATAATAACAATAGGAAAATATTGGTTTACTTTATGTACCCATATCGATTTTATTTGTATCCACGAGCAAAACACGTGGACACTTTTCAAGAAGGTTAGTCTATATTAAAACCTTTTTATCTCAATGTATCGACTATGAATACGGAATTTACATCAAAGGAGAAATTATAATGCCCTTCAGCTGCTCATTCAAAGGGAAGAAAAACGAATCGCAAATGTGACGTAAATCGGCAATAATGTCGATCTTTCATTTTATTAACGTTTCATAAGATAAAAAGATTGGGATTTCTTGCAAACATAAAAAGAAATGAATCGTTGTTGTTACGTTTTTGTTTTCTTTTTTGCATTTGTTTTTGTTGACGCGACATTGGTAATTTGGTGGATTTCTATTTGAACAGCAAATTAAATTGTTCTTAAAATTTGTATTTAAGATAATAATATGTTTACTTTGTACCTACATACAGATTATTAACAAAGTTGAATGTACCCGTGCGATCATTTACGTACTTTATTACATTTCGCATCTGTCGTACCTAGGTATTCGGAATTACGCAGTCATAAAGGAAGTGAAGTTTATTCTACACCGGTAAAGGAAATGAAGCCATCAGACCCACATCACTCAATCAAGAACTTTTTAAGCATTTCTATGTCGCATAATGTCTTTCTTCGTATAATAGGTAACGTTAAGGATGCTTTTCCACCAGTGAGCGCTTCATTTAGCCTTTGAAGCGATGCGATATGATATTGGTTCTTTACAAACACGTCTCTGGTGGAAACTCACCCTTATGGTGAGACAGACGCGTCATTCCAAGAAAATCGATAAAATCTATATCGGAATCAGTTGTTGATATCACGTCAAAATTAGATACAATAGAGTTGTAGAAAACCAAGATTTCATTTTACATCAGAAATTTCCATTCTATTCTACATTGAAGACTCCGTCCGCGAGCCATAACATAATATTGTACAATTTTCGTGACAATTTATATTGGATTTCATTTCCTATTCTCCTTTATTGTAAGCTTTAAAATAAAACTACAGTGAAATGCTCATTCATGTTGAATAGCCCACATTTATCGCGATTACTTGTATTTGTTCTACGCCGCGTTATACGCCGCATTATCACTGAGCTATCAAATCGCATCAATTATCTATATTATGTGAACAATAAAAAGCGTTGAATGCACAAATCGTAATACTTTTTTTTATATCTATACATATTTTTGTTTATTACATGCTTTCGCCTTAGCTTTCGTTTTATGGTTGGAAATTTTATTTAGAAATCAAAAAGCAAGACAACAATAGCTAGCATTCATTTCAAAGAGTTTCTTTTAAAAATACAATTTCAGGTTATCATCGATTTTTACCTAACACGATACCTACATGTATATACATACTAGCGGTCCGCCCCGGCTTCGCCCGTGGTACATATTTACGTTTTCTCTACATAAGAACCATCCTCGTACTTCAAGGAATATAATAAAAAAAGAATTATCGAAATCGGTTCAGCCGTTCTCGAGTTATGCGCTTACCAACACATTTTGCGATTCATTTTTATATATAAGAAGATATATATATATATTTTTTTATATGTATTATCCAAAAAAATAGATCACTCGTACAGGACTACAACGAATTCCAAATAAACTGCAATCCAAACAACAACAACAAATAATTAACCTCATTAATTATATACAAGCTAGACAATATTATATAATCATGGTGACCGCAAGCGCAATGCGGGATTCCATCGGAATACAACCGCTGACTACCAACTAGCTGCGCCTCGCAGTTTCACCCGCGTGGCTCCGCTTCTGTTGATCTTAGCGTAATGATATATAGCCTGTAGCCTTCCTCGATAAATGGGTTATCTAACACCGAAATAATTTTTCAAATTGGACCAGTAGTTCCTGAGATTACCGCGATCAAACAAACTCTTCAGCTTTACAATATTAATAAATATAATAGCATACATTTATTATTTTAGGTATAATTAAGAATTTTCTCAATCCATACCTCTTTTTCGCGTTAAAAATCATATTTGTATAAATGAAACCTACTTTTGATCTAATGTTTGATTTCCATCGCATTATAAGTAAAACAGATTTATATCGGCTTTTTGGATAAAACAATATTGGCATAGCTCTAGACCCAGCTCTAATCGTTTTGTGAGAATAAGCCTTTAGTTTGAAATATCTCTTTGGCTTTAATAAAAAAAATTCGATACTATTCGAATTCGAAACTATACAACATGCCAATAATAAAAAAAATATCCATGCCTAAACTCTGTAATTAATATTCGACATACAACAGCTCATATTCCTAAAAATAATCTTCCTTATTTTAACGAGAATTTATCCCAGGGTGATAACCATGATATCTTAAAGCAATAGCCAATATTATATCCATTGTGGGATAAGGATGGCGCTAGACGACCTATATAACTGTCATTGTTCCACACTCGATTTAATACTGCTCTAAGTCATCATGGTACCCCCCTGGGATCGTATATAACGATCCAAATACGAGATTAATGGGGTAATGAAACCGAAAACTTCCTAAGCTTAAGCAAAATAATATTCCAACTTTTCCCTTCGCGAAATTTCTACCTTAAGGTGCCAGATAATTTACCGAGTTTCTGTTTTCTTTGCAAACTTTTACACTTTCTACTTTATCAAGTTCTGATACATCAATTTCTGTGAAAGATGGATTTCAAGGTGAGAAACATTTTAGTACATTATCTATAATATCATTCGAATTTATTTTTACTCTGTATATACCGAAGTACCGTACAAATACATATTATAGAATGGTAAATTTTGTGAATTTGTCACGTTATGTCGTAATGGTAATCTCCGGATCTACTGAACCGATTTTTTAAATCATTTTACCGACAAATAGCCACGTTATCGGTAAAGACCTAATAAAGCTTTGTGCAGACAGCAGTCACGTCATGATAAATTGTTACATATACCTATAATACTTTTAAAAGTTGAAAATAAATGAACATAGCAACTAACAAAAATCTAAGAATGCACTTCACGTAGACGAACGGTAGAAAACGGCGAAATGTAATTTCCCGTCCCTTTGTGAAAACATCGCCTTTGTTTTCATGTTTTTTTTTTTTTTTGTAGCTGTATCTCTTTTTCGTATAATATAAGAAACACAGCTAAAGATTTGTGGTTGTGTTTCAGTGTAAAATCCTACTAATTCCTACTAATATTATAAATGCGAAAGTTTGTGAGGATGTGTGTGTGTTTGTTACTCTTTCACGCAAATTCTACTGAACCGATTACAATGAAATTTAGCACACATATAGAGGGTAAGTTGGATTAACACATAAGATAGGTTTTATCCCGGGTTTTCCTTTGAAAACGCGAACGAAGCCGAAGTGTGAAAATAACAAATGCAAACATACTTTTCCGTGGTTTTTATGTAAAAAAAAGTTTATCAATGTTTACATGGTGATGCAATTATGCACTTACCTTTTCCGTTACAGAAAGTCCGCCAAAGTCTTCCGACGAAACGCAATCTCCCTTCAACCAATTCGCAAATCTGCCTAACTCTCCTAGCATGTTTATCGGTGTTAATGAGCTGAATGCCATTTTTTATTATTTATATTCGCCGGTTTTTTTAAAAGATTATTTTAAACACCAATGAAAATATTAAATATTTCTTTTGCTATTACATTGTGTCTAATCTTCAAATCGCAATTTAAAAATAAACGAAAAAATTCCCTCGTCTACGCACAGATTAAAAAAGAACAATCGCGCGCGATATTTCCCGCGCTACGAAATAGTTGCCCTCAGCCGGGGACGATAGGTACGGGACTGAAAGAAAAATAGACTACAGCTATCCAGTTACATCCTTCAAACGTTCGCAATTTGAAACCAGATGTCGTATTTCCGGGCCATAAAATCTACTTTCGAATGTCAAGGGTCAGATTTGTCGAGCATGCGCGCGAAAGAATCAAGACAGCGTAGGTCGAGCTTTTCCGATTTCGTACAGAAAAAAAGAGACAGTGTATTTTTGTAATTCATGTTAAAATAATTCATTGAATGAAAATAAAAGCATGGTCGTGTTTTTGTCGCACACACATATAGCCCAGAGTTTATCAACAAATCTAAGTCAAGTAGGTATTATAAACGAAAGTAATGAATTATTATATGTATTATGTACGTACTCATTACCTATTTATTCTACTAAGTGCTTAAATGTGCCTGTACCTATGGAAAATAATAAAAATATATTAATAATGGATTCACTTACCTACTATATCACTTAAATAATATAATAATAATTTTCTTTATTGCATTATTTCATGCTGTTTAAATATAATCAATCAGAACATTTCAATTATTAGAAAAATAATAAAATCATTCATGAGACAGTAACAAAACCTGCTTTGTGTAGCTTACTTTTTCTATATTCCTAGGCTCATTTTCAGTTTTAAAACCAAACATAAAATACAAATTTATGTACATATAAAAATTATTTACATTTGCATTCTACAAATATTTCTATTGCGATATTCATAATTCTTATATTTTTTTTTAAATACATACATACCCTTTTAAACAGAAATAATTTGTGTGGGCAGATTTAAAATAAACTAAATGAGACATCACTGTCTGTCTGTCTGTTTGTCAATAGGCTGTATCTCATGAACCGTGATAGTAAGGCAGTTGAAATTTTCAGAGATTATAAATTTCTGTTGCTACACTTTAAGGGCTGGTGCAGATATGGCGAAGCGAAGCGCAGCACTTTTTTGAATGTTATTTCAATGACAAATCAAATCCTTGTTATGAAACACTTGTTCATATGATATTGAGATTCTTAAATTCTGCTTAAGTATAATTTAAATAATGTTTTTGTGAAAGCTTTTTAATTAGTAAAATAATGATTATTACATAATTACTTTTGTCATCAATGGAAAAATAAATTGTTTTGAAAATCCTAGCTAAAATTTTCACAATTTTCTTAATATCTACGATACATATTATAAGTAATAAGGCAAATTTAAACCCTTATGCCCTATTTCACTACTTCTGGATATGTTCTATTTACCTTATCTGCCAATTAAAATGACATGTTACAGAAGTCAAAAACTGTTAAAAACAACCTGAGACTTAATTAACAGATCATGAAAATGGCCTATTTCTTTATTTAATATTTAATAAACAAGTTCATATAGGTAGTAAAAAGCTCTTGAGACAAAAGAATACCTTAGCTTTATGTAGCAATAGAAAAATAATCTTTTAGCTTATTAAAATAAAGTCTAATTCCTTATACCCAATATGAATTGAATTTAGTTTTTTATAGAGCTTTCATTTATATCCAGCTGTTTACTATATTACACCGATTCTTTAAACATTACTAATGACTAGACATACATGGAAAAAGTGCAAAAATGTATTATAATTGTACTTATATTATAAGAGATAACAATAAGCTTGTCATATGAACATGGATAATATGTGGCAGCTGATAATAATTAAAAAAAAATACGTGAGGCACTTGGGGACTGCCGCGGTAAAGCTATTGCATGCTATGCCTTCAAGCCACACCTCCGCGCCCGTCGGAGTGGGGAGCGTGAGGTTTTTTCGTTACGGAATTTCTGGATTCGGTCCCCGCGCTCAAGGCCCGCGATAGAAGCTATGCAATAGCTTAAAAGCATACGAAATACAGGAAATTAACAAACCGAGAACGACACTTAATACACCCGTAAGTGTCCACGTGTATGGAGTAAAACTTCGAACTTAAATTAATAAAATATATTTAAGTACTTATAACATAAGACTTACCTTAGGTGTTTTGATGATATCCATTGTTGATTATTTGCAATCGATGTACAATCAATACGCCTCCTTACAAAACAATCTATACTTTTATTCACAGACAAATGTGCCAATAAAAAAGGTATTAGAAAATTACTACACCCAATTTATCATTTTTATTCAATGTTTGTATCTCTAACAAATGTTCATTTTCGTATTTAAATAATTTACAAATTATTTTATTCGTTTATCTTGACGAGTCAACAACTGACAAGTTTACGAACTGTCAAATTGTCAAATGTCAATTCACATGAGATTCACATTATAAGTTTACGACATTTTACGTTTGGAAATTTTACTACAAGGATATACCCGGAACCACACAGCAAGTAATTGCCCGGAATGCCCGGAACCTTCGGCACAGAATACTTATTATTAGGCCGCGTTTCCATTTGCAAGAAAACTTCCGCAATTCATTTTGCAAGTCTACTTGCAGGTGGAAACGCGGCATTAGACTTGCAAGCTACTGTCAGACAGACTGTCGGACATTTCTTGCGGAAGTTTTCTTGCAGATGGAAACGCGGCCTTAGAGCGTATACGCACTATGCGGGTAGCCGCATTGCGGGTAGCCGTCCGGCTGACCGCAAGCACAATTATGTACGGAATATTCATTTCTATGCGCACTGTGCGGTCTGCGGTAGCCGCATCGCAGTGCGCATAGAAATGAATATTACGTACATAATTGTGCTTGCGGTCAGCCGGACGGCTACCCGCAATGCGGCTACCCGCATAGTGCGTATACGCTCTAACACCAATGCCCCTCTGAGAGGTGTCGTCCTACAACCAAAAAATCTCGATGTATTTCTGTACTGTGTACACCAAGTGTACACAGCGAGCTTACTAAGCGAGCTAAGACAAATAATAAATAATAAATCTGCGGGGCAAGCATAGCTGTATAAATAAGTATTGATGAAATAACGAGCGTAAACTGAGAACAGCATTTTGTTATATGCTGAGAATTTACTTTTCCCAACCCAAAAGGACTCGGTTTGACGCGACGGAGTCGTGTTTAAGCCGGGCTCCTATTTCCGTGCAGTTTTGAATCAAATAAACTTCATAGAAAACAAATTTATTCCACTCATATGGGTGGCCCCTGGCCAACCAAACCAAAAATTTCTGATCCCG
The DNA here is from genome assembly GCF_061535395.1 of Colias eurytheme. NCBI lineage: Eukaryota > Metazoa > Arthropoda > Insecta > Lepidoptera > Pieridae > Colias > Colias eurytheme. The sequence continues at coordinate 8,013,658 of NC_143005.1, read as the reverse complement.
ACTTTTCAGCATATACATTGAAATATCATATATACATATATCATATATCAATAAGTTCATTTCAAGTAAGCTTTTCATCTCATTCATCATTAGGAATTTACACAGGGAATTTATATCCCACGAAATGAAAAATATACAGTGAATGATTATACCATAATGATTGATGATACCATTTCAGGATCTAATGAAACATGTTTTTCCTTAATTTTGATAAAAAAAATATAGGTAAGAGATTAGCATGCATGTAATCGAGATATTTCAGTTTACACAAAATGTTAAGACTATTGTTAAGTATGTAATGTGAGTATTATACAGGGTGTCCCAAAAAGTAGTGATGAACGGAAGCTGGGAGGTAGATGACCTAGTCACCTAGAGGGCTATCCGAATCATCCCCATGTATGTTATGCGATTTTTCGTTTTTTCGGAGTTATGACGTTTTTTTCAATTTTTCACCTATCGCCGAGTACGATTGTGTATAGTATAGTGTATATATATTGTGTATAGTACTTTGCGTCGTCATTCTTAAGACGATACACAAAAAAAAATCCACTGCTTGGCGGGCGGAGTCTAATAGCTCGCTATCGCGAACGCCGGTGTGCGCGAAGTCATTCTTGCAAACTCGCCGCGCTGCCGCTGGCCGACTCGGGACAAACATGTATGGAGTCGTCATACAGTTATAATATTGTTATACATTTATTCAATTGTTGATTTATTGGTTTTATTTTCTTGCTTATAAACAAATAATCTTCTTTCCAACAACTACTTAGACATTATTAATAATTATTATTATTTCGTAATGTTTACTTTATTACAAAATAATACAGGTTATAAATAATCTTTAAAATAACAAAAAATATTGTTACTCTGAAAAAATGAAATGGTACTCAATAACGCGGACTACTGAATTGATTTAGATAGAATTTGATGCTGACGTAGATATTACATCATGCCCAGAAATGAAAGGTACTATTTCTGAAAGAAGTTATAAACCCTAATTCTTCTCAGTCAAAGTCAAGAGTGGAAGATATCACTAATACAGTAAAACTGATGCGAAACTTTGGATGTTAATTTGTATATTTTTTTGTTAGTTGTTACTTAATCACGTCAAGACTACATTACCAATTTTGATAAAATATAGCTAATTGCCTGGATTTACACATAGGATACTTTTTATCCGAACTGAACACTTCTGTGGGATAAAACAGGATTCACGATATAACCTAATTCCACGCGGGCAAAGCCGCGGTCGGAATGATATTTTTTTAAATAAAAAAATTGTTTAAAAAAAACACAAAATATATTGACGCATGTATTTATTTTTTGCACTCTATTATAATTGTAATTATTCATTACAAATAATCAAAATAAAATAGCCAGAACAAAGTTAGGCCCTGGTAGGGTAGGTAGGCAGGTACAGCAATGTGAGACGAACACTGGCTTATTTATACCAATAATAATGTATTATAAACATTAAATTAAGTTTACTTTCTAACAACAAAAATACATAATATTAGCTAATGTGAAAGCGAATCAACCAATCATCCCACAAAAATGAAATGTGCACACAAATATTCATCCAAATCGGTTCATGTCATTAGGAGGAGTGACTGCAGCGCCATCTTCCGGGCCCAATTGTGTTTCCAGATCACCCAGGAACTCAATTTAATATACTTACACAAAATTTTTCGAAATGAAAACTCACATTACTATGTAAATATGAATATAAACCTGTTTTATTACTAAGCAATTTCCCGCACGGGTGTAGTAAGTATAAATGAAATAAATATCAACATCAAATTCTTTATACAACATACTTATCTACCACCTTCTAAGAAATGTAATTCTTGAAATTATTTCGTATTTTTTTTAAATATAATACTACTCCAATGAGCTCCTGTTCCATATTATGTCCGCCATACTTCCACTAAGTTCACCATGATTTTTTATTTCTTTGCACTTTGTTGCTTTTTGCTAAAAATGGAATCATGCGATAAAACCAGTAGAACGTTGATAACATACATTTTTGACTGAATAAAGGTACTTACGAAGGAGTGGGTTCACATTGTGAACAATCAGTGGGTTTATTTTCCTTCTGGATTCCGGATTTCTGAAAAGATTATCTATGCTATAAATGAAAAAATCTTACACATTCGTTATGTACTTAAAACAAGGGTACATATCAAACATCGTCTATAATACAATTATCATCAAATTTAAAATAAAACCAACTTACTTCATTAATTTGTTCCAATTGTAAGCATTCTTTTTCCTCCAACCTTTATGTTTCTTCTTCTTATTTTCTTTATTGTCCCCATTTGTCTCATTTTGTCTTATCGTGTTGTCACCCTTTTTTACGATTGCGCGAGCGACACAAGTTCCCCGTGTGACGGCCGTAGCGGGAATGACTCGTGCAGCGATCGGGGTAGGAAGGTACAGGGCGGCTCTCGCTATATTGGCTGGTCGCGCGCTAATTTCAAGTATTTCTTGTTTATTTCAAAACCATCGCATATTTCAAAATTCTAAATCGGTAGACGTATAGGTTGTATATTTTATAGTTAATATCCAAAAAGTCGTAACTTTACGTTTGTTATTTTGAAGATGCCAGAGATTATAAAAAAATAACAATGAGAACTTTGTATTTTTTTTCTATCGAGAAAATATCATGGAATCATGTTTCTAAAACGGTAGACGTATTGTGTTACTATTGAACTTTCTTGTCAAGAATTTTCATCACGACAACTTTAATAATATAAAAATTACGAAGGTTTAAAAAGGGCCGTAAATGTTAGAAAAATTAATTCATCACCTTAATGCGAACCGCCAAGGAGTGGAACTCCCTGCCAGCGTCTGTCTTTCCAGAGAAGTACAATATGGGTTCCTTCAAGAGGCGAATAAATAGGCATTTTCTAGGTAGACATGATTTACCACCATAGACCGCGTCACCGCTTTCCATCAGGTGGGACTGTGGTCAAATGTCTACCTATCCTAATGTAAAAAAAAAAACGATGATATTTTCACTCATGGTGACGTCAATTGTTGCGCTAGATGCTTGATTTTTTTTTGTGTGCTAAGCTTCAGAGATTTTCACACAGAGATTTTCACTCAGATATTTTCACACAGAGATTTTCACACAGCGATTTTCACACAGCGATTTTCACACAGCGATTTTCACACAGAGATTTTCACACAGAGATTTTCACACAAATATTTTCACACAGAGATTTTCACACAGAGATTTTCACACAGATTTTCACAGAGATTGCATTTAATTCTTTTTTTTTATTCTATTCGAAGATCTAACGATAGTAAATGTTACCATACTGAATTGGCCTATCTTTCAGCTTAGCAAACAAAAAAAAATCAAACATCTAGCGCAATAATAATTGACGTCACCATGAGTGAAAATATCATCGTACTCGGCGATAGGTGAAAAATTGAAAAAAAAACGTCATAACTCCGAAAATACGAAAAATCGCAACATAACATACATGGGGGTGATTCGGATAGCCCTCTACCTCCCAGCTTCCGTTCATCACTACTTTTTGGGACATCCTGTATATCTGTTCATATCTTTTCATATAATATCTAAAATTAATCCAAAATATGTCAAATAGACATGCTTCCGTAAATGAATAAAAAAAATTAATGTCATTTTCAAATTTGACATTCACAAAAATTGTCATTTTATCTTTGCGATTTGTCTTGTTCGCATATTCATAATAATTACATATTTTTCTCCCAAGTTTGTTAAAGTATTGTTTAATTGTGAGTGCGCATTAATATAAACGAAATGGCAGCAACTACAAATGAATCTACGGAAGAACGACGTCGTCGGGTAATTTTTTACTTACTTTCTTATGTATAGTGAATCACTATTATATTTTTGTTTTAAAGAAGTATAGTCACAATCACTGCAATAAGTCTTGTCTTGTTATTAAACCGGTTAAGGCTCTGAGAGTATTAATTTCTTAAATGTTGTGAAATCTAGATGATTCTTTATAAATACGAAAAAAACAAACAATATTTCGTCAAAGGATCGTTTCGTTTATTAAAAAAACAACGTAATTTCATTTTGATAAAATTGCGTCATAATATATCAACAATATGTGTTCACAATATGAACACATATTGTTTTTATATCATACTGTATGAACTAAGTTATAATATATTTACTTAAATATTTTCTTTATTAAAACCCTAATACTAAAAAAATACGCTATTTTTTATTTATATATTATTTATTTGGTAGACAAATGCTGACAGATAAGAATATGAGTCAACATTTGATAAGATCATTGGCTATTCTACAATTGTAACATAACAGGTGATGCTGGGTCCACTGCCAGCTGGTTTCCTCAGAGCGGATGCACCGGCAGACACTGTGGATGCAGATTACCAAGCTGCGTTGGCCCTCCAGCAGCAGATGTGTGGAGCTACGGTATGTGGATTTTATCTTATTATTAACCATGCGTGACTACGCCCGGGTAGTTATTTTAATTTTGTTTTTCATCATTTTATCGGTTATCATTCTAATCCCAATTGGCCGCCTCCTTGGTACAGTGGTTGACGCGTGAGCGTAGAACCGAGGGGTCCTGGGTTCGATTCCCGGTGGAGATGAAGAAAAAAAAATGTCTTGGTCTGGTAGGACAACAATAAATTTCACAGTCATTGAGCATATGTATGTATCAAGCAGGTATAGCTATAGAAGCTAGTTCAACATAAAATGTTGATCTGTTACTTGCTAAACCCATTTCTATTATGTATAAAAATATATAAGTGGAAAGGCTATAATATGTCTCTACTGTATTAGATAGCTTCAAACATCCATATTAATTCATCCTGTTATTTAAATTAGTAGATGATAATTTAATACTTTGTCAGAAAAAAGTAATTATAATATAATTCAACAAATTATATTATGCACTATTTCTAATTACGCGAAAGATATACATTGCTCTAGGTCAGTATAGAGCTGATGACCTACATGCGTGTGTGCGTGCACCTCCCAATAGACCATTGACCTTGATAATATGTAATTAGTTGCATGCATTATGTTTTTATATTTGTTTTAGTATCAGGTATTTGTTAAAGTATTTGTTTAAAACATATTTATAAATTACTAGCTCTCCCGCGGCTTCGCCCGCATAGGAAAACCTGTATATATTTAGGTATATATTTATAGATTTATAATTGAGTTCCCGTGGGCTTTCCGGAATAAAAACTATCATAATATGTCCTTTCTCTGGACTCAAGCTATCAAATGTCGTCAAAATCAGTGTTTGCGCCGCGATGTGAAGATGAGACAGACAGACAGAGTAACTTTCGAATTTAATATATTAATTACTAGCTTTCCGCCTGCGGCTTCGCCCGCGTTTTCAAAGAAAAACCCGCATATTTCCCGTTCCCGTGGGATTTCCGGGATAAAACCTAGCCTATGTTACTCGTGGATAATGTAGCTTTCGAATGGTGAAAGAATTTTTAAAATCGGTCCAGTAGTTTATGAGCCTATTCATTACAATCAAACAAACAAACAAACAAAGTTTTCCTCTTTATAATATTAGTGTAGACATACGTTGTTTTGTAGTTTAATAAATAATAATGTAGCGCAAAATGCATACTAAGAACAACATGAATACGAAAGTATGTCGCTGTCACGGCTAAACCACAACATCGGTTTTAATAAAGTATACCTACTGTATTTAAAAAGTTTAAGCGTGTCGTCTAATATAGGACAGTATTTTTTTTTTTTGTTAAAAAAATCCGTTGTTTTCAGAAGCGTAGCGTGCCTTGGCGGAGCCCCGTATAAAAATTTGTTTGGGGGCCTTAGGAAGGGTAAATATTTCTCACAAAAGAAAAAAAAATGTTTGCATGAAATTAAAAGAAATATTTATTCATCATAATTATCTATCTGACACTTAGTCCCCAATTTTTACAAACAATTCAAATTAAATATAGACACAGGAGGCCAGAAAATTGCTTTTTTTGGCTTTTGTCATTTCTGAAAAAAAAAATAGGAAGGTTTTAGTAATTTTTGCTTACGCACGTTGGGGGCTCCCTTGGCGCGGGGGCCCCGTATAATTGATTCGGCAGATACGGCGGTAGGTTGGTTGCGGTTTGATAAAACACCCTTGGTTGTTTTATCAAACCGCAGGCACAGTTAGTACTTTAAAAGTAGAAAAAAAAAACTTCGTCCTTTAGCAATGTTGGTTTAGAACGACACAAATACCTAAATATATGACGTATGTAGGTACATGCCAAGAAAATTGTTTTCATTTTGGGCAGTACATTACAGTATAAGGCATAAGCTATTTCCTACGAACGAGGTTTTTATATGGCTTTGAAAGTAATTAACAGCTTCGTGGTATAATGCTAGCAGTGCCAGTGTGTATTTAATGTAGAATTGAAGTATTTGTTGTGGAACTAATTGTTTTTAAGTGAATATGTCGACCTAGAAACGTCGTAAATTATCTCGATGTATTTTAATTTTTGTTTGTTTGTTTATATCTACTTATAGGTTTGTGAAGGAACAATACACTCAATTAAACGTGTGCAAAGTTTTATCGACCTAATATAAAAATGTTTTTTAATTAAAATTGTTCTTCTAGTATATAGTTCTTCTAATAGTTTGTTCATCATAACATAATACGCTTTTAACTCTAGGGCCCCTTTGAAGGTCTTAAATTCCCCTGTCTTGTAAGGATTCCCTCGAATATAATATGTGAGTTTCTTCAATCAATAAAACCGTTTCTATAACCTCAATAACTTCTTAATATCTGGATATACTTGATGTAAGCTTTCAATAAAATAGTTTTATATTTCTATTTCCTAAACTAAGTTTAATTGCAGTCGTATCTTTCGTCTCTATCTCGCATACGCAAAATATAGAGACGTACATTGTTCTCTTTTACACAGTTTTTTTCTCGTGTCGTCAGCACTCGTACTTATGTCTAAGTAACTAGAGAGTTACTAGGATATATGTATAGTCTATGTACTTATGTATTACGTATTAGATTATTGGTTTTAATGAAGTCTTCGTTCGCAGATGCCGCCGGCCGGCCCGCCCCTCACAGCTCGGCTGAGCGTCACCATCGCGCAAGCGAAACTTGTTAAGAATTATGGTGAGTTTTCATATATAAAACAAGAATATGAAAGAGTAAACTGTTTTAAACAGACATTATAGAATTTTACATAACTATAACCGAGAAATAAACTCATTTAAATAATATTTGCAGAAGTTGCATTCAATAAATAAATAAATAGAGTCAAGTCGGAGTCATCGGCTTCAAATAAAATGTTTAATGCATTTTTATTTTACAATTTTATGACCAATCTTATCTGATATATCTCCTTAAATTCACAAATAAATGGGTTTGAATTTTAAATACTTTTAAAATAAAAGCTTGTTTTGTATAAGACAAAAAAGAACAGAACTATAATTTCGCTCAAAATTTCGTCATCTTTAAACCATGAATCCAAGATGCTTTAAACTTTAAAGCCATTCTTAACACATGTTATTTTATTTTTAACTATTGCATAGCTTCTATCGCGTGCCTTGAGCGCGTGGACCGAATCGAGAAAGTCCGTAACGAAAAAACCTCACGCTCCCCACTCCGACGGGCTCGGAGGTGTGGCTGGAAGGCATGCTATGCAATAGCTTTACCGCGGCAGTCCCCGAGTGCCACACGTCTTTTTTATCTTCTTTAACACATTAAACAAGACTTTTATATCTGTTTGTCCGTCCATCCCGCTAGGCCTCACCCGCATGGACCCGTACGTGCGTCTGCGCGTCGGCCACTGTATATACGAAACGCAAACGGACCCCAGCGGCGGGAAAACACCGAAATGGAACAAAATGATACATTGGTGAGTTTTGTTCATATGTTATTTATTTATTTATAATTCTTTATTCATATGTATAAAAAAAGCTTATTGTACTTAATTTGCAAAATTAACTGAGAGTTGAAATGACTTCACAGAAAGTCTCGAATTTCGAATACTGATTTTTGTGTGTGTTTGTGTGATGGTTTTATTTTTTTAAACTTTTGCCTTTCGTGTGGTCCTTTTGGCCTAGTTCTGACAATTTGAGTGTGGATTTCTTTTTCTTTTTCTTTTTTGTGTAAAAAAAATTATTATAAGCAATTTTTATCATAACTGTCGAAGGAAAAACGTTTGAAATACGACACGCTGGGTCGCTCGAATTTTACATATAAAGTTTAGATTTGAAAGATAAGTTTTATTACACAATAATATAGAGCCTATCGGAAATTTGTTACACTTGCATTTAGAACTACAACTTTTTATTATTTGATCTAACGATTGCGTGTGCGATATACATTTTACACTATTTACTGCCATTTGTAAATGCGAAGTATAAAAATAGAGTAAGAATTATTATAATTAACTGTAACAATAACTTTCCACGATTAAATAGGCAGTGTTTTATATTTTTAACTTTATGTTAATAACATACCATTATGTTTATAAATACTTGCAATAAACTTATAAATTTAATCATTATTATGATTGATTTAATTAATATTAATAGTGATATAAATAAACTATTTATAATAAAGTGTGAACAGTTTTATTTAAATATGTATTACATGGTTTGGAAACAGGAAAACTTGTTTTTAAAACACGTTTCACGCCAGCACTTTTAATTCAGGAAGTTATAAATAAAAAAACATGATATTTTCATTTTCTGTTTGTCAACATAATTTTATACGCAAAACTGTACTGTTTTAATTAAAATATTTTTCGATTTCACGACAAAATTACGAAAACATTCTTCGCGACATTCTTAAAAATGCAATATATTTTTATGATGAAATGTTGCATGTGCGCGATAATATTCATGGTTGTTATAAATGTTGCCAGAATATTCGACAAGTTTTTGTAAATCGTTTTATTTCCTTGTTATTGAGATTGCATTTATTAATATTGAGTTTCACAATTTTGATCCTTTTTACATCAAAATAATTTTATTCTACTTCTAAATATATACCTTACAATAAATTCTAATCCCGAACCATGAACGAATTTTTTCTGCCTTTTTTTAATTTTCTCATTTATAGAGCATTTGAATGCTTTAAAACTAAACACTAAAAATATGATGCATTTTTTCTTTCTCGTTAAATAAGCTTCTATGTCACGATTAAAACTCATTTAGAATAGCAATGCAGGTATGACCTACATTCAGGTCACATAAATAATTTTATTGGTTCTGATCGTTGCATATAGGTTTTTATAGCAAATTTTTGGTGCAACAAATTGCAATTCAACGAGAGAACAAAGAAAAATTGTAGTGTTACAATTTTTGTCATAAATATTCATCTCTCCTAGATTTGATTTTTTCGTTTGTTTGTTTATGTTATGATTAAACTCGACAACATCTCAACCTATTTAAAAAAAATTATTTTACCATAAGGAAGATACATCTTTGCTTAGCAGCAAAACCTATAGGTATTTATTTATCCTGGGACAAACTGGACGAAGCCGGACGAAGGCACTATTTTTTAGAATTATTGCAACATGATGTTTGTTTGAAATATTATACAAATTGCATTATATTTTTATCAATGTATACGAAAGTTTAAAGTTGAACAACCGATACACTTTAGATCTTATCATCTTATAATATACGACCGCGACGGTTGATATTGATAGCATCTTAAATTTAATTTTCACCTTTAGATGACCGATCAACTGCATATGTACCCTTCAATTCAAGTTAGGTTAAAGTACTAAACCAATGACCTATAATATTGTTCCTATCTTTTCCCTAAATAACAAAAAAGTTGAATAAAGACATCGTCAAATGCTGGATAGTTTTTTAATAAAATAATAGTCGGATGAAAAGCACGACCTGATATTTTTTTAGTCTCAGAATATGTATTTCGTTTTATTTTCTAAAAACAATGAAATTTTTAATTTCCATAAATATATGCGTGAGTCACCGTGCTTCCCATAACATCAGTGTTGTTAATTGTTATAGAAATATTGGCTTATTTTTTTTGCAGCAATAAACTCATTCATTCTAAATTAAAACCTTTTAAAATGATGTCTCTAGAACTATCAACTCGTATAAGTTTGTGCAAAATACGAATATTAGGCCCTAAAGTATTTATTCTACTAACGCATAATTTTGACTACTATAATTTGGTCACGTGACTGACCGAATAAGCGTAAGACGGATTTTTTTTAGCCCTTATATTCTATGCGTAAGACGGATACCATTCCAAAATATCAAACATGCTGATCGTTAATAATCAAGTTTTCACTTCTGCCGGCACTCCCGGAGTGCAACCCGTCTTTTTTACATAAAATCAATTGAAATACCTTTAAAAACAACTTATATAAAACCCTCAAACACGCACATGCTCACGTAATTCAAGAATTAGAAGTGAAATAGGATTGACAATGGACATAATATTTCCTTAGTAATACCATAGACTAATACACTCAAGAAGACTTACAATCGCCATAGTAAAAAACGTAACTCGTTTCTCAGTTCCCAATTTTGTCGATAGATGTCACTCATAGTAGCATTTGGCATTTTTATAAGCTTTTTTATACGTTTAAGAACTAGATGTCGCCTTAGAGCATTAAGTCGGTTTAATGAAGCTAAGAGATGTCGCTACAAAAAAAATCAATGTGCCAAATAGTATCTTGACGTAAAATATTATTATATTTTACGTCAAGACGCAACGCAAAAAACGTAAACTATAACGTAAAATATAATACGTAAAATATAATACGCAAAAAAATATTTTTATTTAAATGTTATTTTTTGCTCTGAATCGCGCAAGCGAAATGTTTTCGTTACAGAGCATATATATAACTTTCCGCCATTAATAATCGGGGCCTTTACGGCCGGCCGGTCGAGTAGACTAGTCTCTCCCTTTTTCGATTGCGGAAATCCACCTCCCTACCTCCACATCATTTTGTTTTAGTTTTAAAGATTTAATAAGCGTAAAATAATACTTTCTTCATTTTTGTATTTTGAGTAAACGTAACACTAATAACGGTTAGTTTGACCAGAGGCGACTCGTGACAAAATTGTATGGGTGTTTAATTAAGTATTGAACTAAAGTCTAAAACAAAGAAAATACAGTAGCGTAGTAAATTCATTACAAAAAAAAAGCACCACAATAAGGGTGCTATTACAGATTTTTAACAAAAAACGCTATTTTACGGTACAATTTTAACTCAAAGCATGAGAACAAAATAATATCTTAAATCTTCATCACTACATAGTATAAAACAAAGTCGCTTTCCCTGTCCCTATGTCCCTATGTCCCTATGTCCCTTTGTACGCTTAAATCTTTGAAACTACGCAACGGATTTTGATGCGGTTTTTTTTAATAGATAGAGTGATTCAAGAGGAAGGTTTATATGTATAATAAGATCCATTAAGTAGTGGAGAAGTACTGTTATTTTTGAGGTTTCTAATGTGATGTCGTAAAAAATTACATTTATTCCGCTTACATTGCAAACGCAGGCTGAACCCTACGAGTTTTATCAAAATAATGTACTAAGTATTATACACATTGAAAAGGTCTACAGAAAAGTCCGCGATGGTATATGTCTATCTCTTATGGATAACCCACAATAACTTTTTTTTGTCATTTACTTTTTACGACAAATAATGGCTAATTTTCGAAGCGATTTTAACCAATACAGCATTAATCCTTAACCAATTAAATACCATGGATACATTGTTCATTTAATATAGATCTATATGGCCCTTTACACCGTATGATTTAAGTGAATATTTTCGAAGATATTACAGATTTAAAAATTGCAGGACGTAGCGTTTGCGGCCGCTCGGCTATGTATTTTATAATTTATACCCGTGCGATGCCGGAGGCCGGAGCGGGCCGCTATATTTTTATACCTATACAACGTTCACAATTTTTCTGTATAGTAGGTATTTAGTATCAGCATTGCACCCGTGCGAAGCCGGGGCGGGTCGCTAGTCTTATAATATAAAAATGAATCCCAAAATGTGTTGGTAAGCGCATAACTTGAGAACGGCTGAACCGATTTCGTTAATTCTTTTTTTATTATATTCCTTGAAGTACGAGGATGGTTCTTACGTAGAGAAAACGTAAATATGTACCACGGGCGAAGCCGGGGCGGACTGCTAGTCTTATATATAAAAATGAATCGCAAAATGTGTTGGTAAGCGCATAACTCGAGAACGGCTGAACCGATTTCGATAATTCTTTTTTTATTATATTCCTTGAAGTACGAGGATGGTTTTTATGTAGAGAAAACGTAAATATGTACCACGGGCGAAGCCGGGGCGGACCGCTAGTTCAAGATAATAATATATTCAGTTCTACGATCATCTTATAAAAATTGTACGACGTCATACAAAATTGTCGCTGAAATACGATTTTCCCAGCACAATGATCGCATAAAATGCAAAAAAATGGGGTCTAAAACGGTACAATTTTAAGAAAATTAAAAGCCTAATCTATCTTCCTATAAATGATTGAGGGATATATAGTCCTTTATAGATTCTGATAATTTTTTTGTATCTAAATCAAAATTTTATTTCAATTGAGTATTTGAATTAAAAATTTGTTTGTGATAAATGGAAAGATTATATATTAGTTTTATAACAAAACTGTTTTTATTTTTATTTTTTTGCAATAATTCAAAAGTTATTTCAAAATAAAAATTAGTCTTTGAATCCAGAACCGAAGACACGCCGGCAACTCCCGAAGCGTCACCCAAGCGCGTGTGACGTCATAATGTTAATTTTCACTCATTGCAGTTGATAGAACAATAAATATAGTTTGAAATACTTAACAGGACAATAAGGTAAATTTATGAAATTATTGTATTGTTACCGGGTTTTTATAAGTATACAAAATTTAAATTAAATCCGTCGGTTTATAGTGGGTCTAAATCGAATCGAAAGGAGAATTGGTTACATACAATTACAAACATATGTTTTAAGCTGATCCTGGCGATCTGTATCAGGATAAATTTATGATATTATTGTATTGTCATCGGACCTTGATAAGTGTTCAAAATTTGAACAAAATCCGTCGGTTTTAAGTGGGTCAAAATCGAGTCGAAACTTCGAAAGGATTCTGTTACATACAAACATACAGGTGAAGCTAATAAAAGCGTGTTAATACAGTGTTTTGATCTATTTAATTTTGTTGTCATTATTAAATATATTAATTGTTAATTATATTACTTAAATCTTATATATAAAAATGAATCGCAAAATGTGTTGGTAAGCGCATAACTCGAGAACGGCAGAACCGATTCCGGTAATTCTTTTTTTATTATATTCCTTGAAGTACGAGGATGGTTTTTATGTAGAGAAAACGTAAATATGTACCACGGGCGAAGCCGGGGCGGACCGCTAGTTTATATTAAAAATGGCGAACCTCAAAAGTTATCGTTTTGTACCATTATGTACGAATACTACAAAGGCAACTCCTGACAAAAATCGGTGATCATAAATATATCAACATCTATTCTTGATGATTCTTATTTTTTTCGTAACTAACTAACTAATTCGGAACCAACTAACAAATCGTATTTTAGCAATAAACTTTCAATATTATTGTCTAGTCACGTGTAATAGCCGTAAACGCTATGTACTGCAGTTAATACATAGCTATAACATTATGACGTCACAACTGTGGTGACCAGTCATGGCGCGTTTGTAGTCACGTGATTCTAATTTAAATTTCATCAATTTTTAATTGCTTATAATTAACGGAAAAAAAAATTTTTTGAAGTTATTTGTATTAAATATCAATATTATTAATAATAAAGTTTCAAAATACATAAAAAAAAATCAATATTTTTTTTTTATTCAAATACTCAATTATTACCTAAATTAAAAATACTTGTCGATTTCTTCATACATTTTGCTCTCGCGAGTCGCGGGTCGTCAGACCGCGCTCAGAAGCGCTCTTGGAAGGACGGGTGTATCGCTCCTCGTCCCAAAAACAAAACGAATTAAAAAAAGATTATTGTGCGTGCACTGTCGTTTTCGTGATTTGAAATATTTGATACTTTATAAGAGTAAACTGTATAAGTTTCATATTCCAATTATTTGTAACTAGCGGTCCGCCCCGGCTTCGCCCGTGGTACATGTTTACGTTTTCTCTACATAAGAACCATCCTCGTACTTCAAGGAATATAATAAAAAAAGAATTATCGAAATCGGTTCAGCTAAAAATGCCGTTTTGCACTGTCAAGCCTTGCAGAAGCAATTCAAACTTGTCGAATATTAAAAAAGATGGAATAACCTTTCATTTGTGTATATTTTTTTAACGTACATTTCTAATTAATTGCAATTTCTAATAATCGTCGATGTATCGTTTAGCGATATGATCAAGACAAATAATCGAGTCGTTTACTCGATCATTGATGCGGCCCCACGAGACTATCATGGAAAGAAAATATACAAATTTAATCTTTATGAACTAAGAGATAAAGTTGAATTTAAAACCCGATAATGAACCGCATTCCTTACGAGTCTATCTTTTAGCCCCTTGACCACCGAGCGGCCCGATCGGACCACGGCCCACGGGCCACGACACAATAGATTTTCTATTGTGTCTGTGATTCCGGGGGCTGAGGCATTAAAGAAATACAAATTTAATCTTTATGATCTAAGTTATATAGTTGAATTTAGAACGCGATATTGAACCGCACTCCCCACGAGACAACTTGGAATGAAATACAAATTTAATCTTTATGAACTTAGGGATAGAGTTGAATTTAAAAACTCGTCGCTTAAAAGGTCATAAATTTTTACGACTTTCGTGACACAAATTATTTTTGTGAATGTGTGATTGTGTTTCAATAGTGTGAGTTACCTTCCCCGCACTTCCCTTTTTTGTCAAAGAATTACTCGAACAATTAGAGCATAAATTTCTACGTAAGATGTATAGGTGCCCGTAGCTGTATTGATGAGTCTCGTACTTAAAAACCGATAGATGCTGGTTCAAATCATTGCCGTACATCTTTTTTTTTTCCTTTCCCGTATTTTATGGTCATATAAATAATACTGTTTACAAGGGAATAATTAAGAAGAAAAAAGATATAGACATTTTTTTTAACAGAAAATAAAGAATTTAAATAATATATATTACTAGCGGTCCGCCTCGGCTTCGCCCGTGGTACATAATATTTACGTTTTCTCTACATAAGAACCATCCTCGTACTTCAAGGAATATAATAAAAAAAGAATTATCGAAATCGGTTCAGCCGTTCTCGAGTTATGCGCTTACCAACACATTTTGCGATTCATTTTTATATATAAGACTAGCAGTCCGCCCCGGCTTCGCCCGTGGTACATATTCACGTTTTCTCTACATAAGAACCATCCTCGAACTTCAAGGAATATTATAAAAAAAGAATTAACGAAATCGGTTAATCCGTTCTCAAGTTATGCGCTTACCAACACATTTTGGGATTCATTTTTATATTATAAAGATATACACTACTCTGATCACTATGTCGAATGTTTGTAGTGGGTGTCGAAATCTTATTAAAGGTACTCTCTTCCTTAAGATGCTCCACAATCCTATATAAGTTACTCTATGATGCTCCACCACCGCGTTGCTATGAACTGTATTTATCAAAGAAATACTCGAACAATTGTAAGACGTATAAGTGCCGGTAGCTGTGTTGACTAAGTCTCGTACTTTAAAATCGATAGATGCTGGTTCAAATCATCGCTGTTCATCCACATTTTTTTTTCTTTTCCCGTATTTTAAGGGTCATATAAATAATACTGTTTACAAGAGAATACTTAAGAAGAAAAAAGAAAAGACATTTTTTTTAACAGAAAATAAAGAATATATATATAATATACACTACTCTGATCACTATGTTGAATGTTTGTAGTGGGTGTCGAAATCTTATTAAAGGTACTCACTTCCTTAAGATGCTCCACCACCGCGTTGCTATGAACTGTATTTATCAAAGAAATACTCGAACAATTAGAGCATAAATTTCAATGTAAGACGTATAAGTGCCTGTAGCTGTGTTGACTGAGTCTCGTACTTTAAAATCGATAGATGCTGGTTCAAATCATCGCTGTACATCCACATTTTTTTTTCTTTTCCCGTATTTTATGGTCATATAAATAATACTGTTTACAAGGGAATACTTAAGAAGAAAAAAGATATAGACATTTTTTTAACAGAAAATAAAGAATATATATAATATAATTATATTATATACACTACTCTGATCACTATGTCGAATGTTTGTAGTGGGTGTCGAAATCGTAATAGAGGTACTCACTTCCTTAGATGCTCCCTAAAAACTAAAATAATAATTCAAAAACACCGGAGTTTTTAAAACAACGCCCTCTAGATGTAATAATTGAAAATCGATAGTTTGCTGTTTCCTTAGTTCTAAAATTGGTCACTAGGTGGCGCTTTTAAAACTGCAAATTAAATAATAAGCTCAAATGAGAGCGCCATCTAGCAATAAGCTGAAATTACGGGGTACGATCTCTAGTATGACATTCATCAGTCCTCTTTAGATTCTATTAGTCCATGGTAATACAGGCGTTAATATCGTAAGGAACATTTGTGGCTTCTTTATTTTTAATTGTTTCTAGAAGGTTGCTATTTACTGTCTTGTTGTATCTTTGAATTTTTCATTTCATTAATTGTATTCATTTCCTGGCTGTAAATAGGATTAACGGGAATTTGATTTAAATGTCATGAAGTTCTCTTTATTTTCCACTTGGAGAGACTATTTAGGTTACTAAGTAGGGAGTGTATTCATCATCCTATCCTGTAATTTTGACATATAAACACAACTCTTCCTCCCCCTCCATTTATTACATACTTTCTTGTACCTCCATCACTGCATAATCGATATTTAAAAAAAAAAACATACAAACGAACATCGAAGGTCTCTTTTTTGGAAATTTGTTTATTTTTTATCAGATTTTATACCCCTAATTCAACATAATAATTGGTCTTACAGCCTCTTACCCCCAGGCGTAAACTCTATCTACCTAGAGATTTACGACGAATGCTCGTTCACGATGGACGAGCTGATCGCCTGGACCCACATTACCATACCAGCTGCTGTTCTCAATGTGAGTATTTTGTACTGCTAGTGTATAAATTTTAAAAAAATATTACTAAATAAGGTTCAGGTATAAGACAGACGGACTTATTGAGGCGGAACAATAGTCTTGTCTGCGTTTTCTTATTTTAATTCTGCTGATTTTTCTAGTTTCAACTCAAATCTTAACTACATTATTTAAATTTAAATTGCACTACTGGTTAATTACATCCTTAAGAAGAATTGGTCGTCTCTGGTAGTAGTCAAGGTTTTTCTAATGGAGACATTCATTTTAACTCATTGATATCCCAGAATTTGATTCACTGATCAGTTCGTAAATGTTGGATTTAACTCTAGTTAATTCATTTATTTCATTTATTCATTTATTTTAAATTGAAATTTGGACATAATTACGAAATACAAATAGTATAATTACATTCATTAATTATACTATTTGTATTTCGTAATTATGTCCAAATTTCAATTTAAAATAAAAACCAATAATAAGATATACTATTTCTTTCTTTATATTATATTACTTCGCTGTTGCATAGTCTCACCAATAATTGTGTAGTGATAAGATTATTTGAATTAAAGTGTCTGATTTTCAGGGTGAAACTCACGAGGACTGGTATCCCTTGAACGGGAAACAGGGCGACGGTGTTGAGGGGATGATCAATCTCGTTCTTAGCTATTCGGTAAGTTATATTTAAAGTATATCTATATTCATAGTTAAATAAATACGTTAAATATTTAATGCATAAGCAATATGTTACTGGTCATAATTAATTTATCGATGTATTACCATGTCGCATCAATTGTACTATGTTAATCTAACCATGTTTTTCTTCCTTGTTATGCGAATTTAATATTTTTTAGTTTGTTGGAATACTCCCAAAAATTTCTAGCAAGCAGCTAAGAGCTTATAAAATTATTGAAGTGAAAACTTCTTTAGCGGCGTTGAGCACTTTTTCTGTAATGGGTATAAAATCTTAAACTCGCGTCAGGACACGTGACCTGATCGAAAAAGCGTAAGACGGATACCATTCCAAAATATCAAACATGCTCAACGTTAATAATCAAGTTTTCACTTCTGCCGGCACTCCCGGAGTGCAACCCATCTTTTTTTTTTGTTTGTTGGAATACTCCCAAAAATCTGTAACTATGAAGTTATAAAATTATTCTGTATAGGTGGGCCCAGCAACAGTAGCAACGTTCCCACCGGTGCTGGTGGTGCCCAGCACGGGCGTGGGCTACGCGACGATGCCGGTGTACCCCGCGCCCTACCCGCACCCGCAGCAACAGCAACAACAACAACAGCAACAGCAACAACAGATCACTGAGGAGCAACTGGCGCAGGTGAATAGGAAAAAAAAATGTATGCGTGTACACGTAAGAAGTGAAACTTCCTTATGACCTTAAAATGTCACGAGTATGGCGTAACGCAAAAATGTAAGGCGTACGGCGTAACGCAAAAATGTTCCACTAAATTTTTGTCCAACCCCGATAAAGAAGTTTCACTTCAACAAAATATCGACAGCAACAGCAGCATCAGATCACTGAGAAGCAGCTAGCGCAGGTGTATGAACAAAAAAGACGTGTGGCACTCGGGGACTGCCGCGGTAAAGCTATTGCATGCTATGCCTTCAAGCCACACCCCCGTGCCCGTCGGAGTGGGGAGCGTGAGGTTTTTCGTTACGGAATTTCTGGATTCGGTCCCCGCGCTCAAGGCCCGCGATAGCTATGCAATAGCTTAAAAATGATAATTTTTTACATGAATCAAGCTTATGATGGAGTTTTAAATCTGTACCATTTCAAATAACCATACATTATATTATCTGTACAATTTCAGTACATAATACATTTTCCAAGCATTTTTCTTATCTGCTCTGTAAAATCTGACTATTTAAGAATATGTTTATTTTTTAATATTTAACAAATTATTTATTTCAGATCCAAGAGATGTTCCCAAGCATCGATAAGGATGTTATAAAATCCGTAGCTGAAGCGAACCGCGGGAACAAGGAGGCAACTATTAACTCGCTATTGCAAATGTCAGAATAGATAACTTATATGTCTTGTCTAACGTCTAGTTTATTGGAAAAATTATTATCATAGTTAGTTAAAACATATTATTTTAATCGTCGTCATCACATTGAAGTAGTACTATAAAGAACTACTCATAATCTAATAAAAGTTAGTCAGATTTTTCTGGTTCAGGTTTTTACCTGACATGTAACTCACATAAATAAAGTTTATCGTCTTTCTTCATTCATCATCATCACATTGACGTACTATAAACATAAAACAACGAAGCACCCAATCGTTCTAAAGTTGTTCAGAAATGTCCTAACAGCGTTGTATATACGTACATATAAAACGTTCATTCAAATTAACACCTTATTTCGTGGCAGTAATGTTCAAAGTCTATTGTATACGCTCATAAGGAAACTCTGCCTGATAGACGCATAGGCAGAGTTTTGTTTCGGACAATTTCGAGCGTGATTGTGAGTCTAGTTGTATATTGTACGTCAATGTATCACCATAATTATTGATATCACCATGATCAACCATCATTAAAAATAAATATAATTAGTCATAAAAATACCATCTTTATGTGTTTTTGCTCCCATTGAAGCGACACATGCCTAAAATTGCTATCTAAAAAATAATATGTATTGCTTATACGGTATATTAATCATGCAATTGAGATTATTATATAATTATAAGTGTTTGGCAATTTGAAGATTATTTTCTTAATTGAAAGTAAGTGACCTCTGCATCATCAAAATTTTGACGATTCGCAGGCGGTTTTGTTTTTCGTTAATAAATAATAATAATTAAATAATATACAAAAAATTATTCGACTTTAAATTTAAAACTAGGCGTTAGACACGCACTATGGTGCATTTTGAAGTACGTGGCGTTTATAAGCTAAGTGTATCGGCTGCCTTAAACTGTTTTAAAGCGGAGAGTCGAATTACTTTCTAGTATCATTAATAAAATATGAAAATTTTAAATAGTATTTTCTGTGGACTAAATTACCGTAGGTGCATTTCAACAAATAAATGTTGAAGTTAAAAGTATCTATGCAGAACAGAATAATATATGAAAAATTTAATCTCGTATATCCCAATATGACATAAATGTATTTATTTCTATAAAAAAAAATGATTGTGTTACTGTGATTGCTGTCTCTCCGCTTTGAGATGGTTCATTTTCACATAATATAGTTGTTAGAGCTGATTTTATTGTATAAATCTGCTAAAAAATCATTTAAATATAAGACCATTAAAGCATTTTTCCATATAATTCATAACTTTGCACAGATTTCATGTTTAGACATTCCAAAGTGTCAACTGCATTTGGTAAAATCTTCACTTCAAGTAATAGTATTTTTCTGCGTTATTTATTGATACATACGCGAATGTTGCACTAAACAAATACTTTATATGTAAATATTTTTATTTATAGCAATTTTAACTATTGCAAGTATAGTTTGGCTATAAACTCAGTCTACTTATTAAAGTGCTAATATCACCCTTAAACTTTTTACTTAAATAACTACCAAATTTAAAATGTAACTGAAATTATTTATAGGTACCTTATAATAATAAAGAATTATATTTTTATGACTATAGTTACTTTATTATATTCGGTATATTGTTTTATTTAATGAATTAAGATATTTAATTTGAAGATTAATCAATTCTTATTTAAAAATATTTTAGATGTTCATTTCAATAATGTCAATTGTTTATAATATTATTTAATTGTAATCTGATAGATTTCTCACAATTACCAAATTGTAATCTTGCACTATCTCTTCTAAAATCGCGAATTTTCAAACAACACCTTATCCTTTAAAAATATAACCATCTTTCTAGAGGTATTAGTTGTTGTTCGAAAATTCAGCCAAAAATCGCACGTATCTACACTAGAATAAGTGTGCTTTTCATCCAATAACGTGCGACATTGTGTAGCGAGGAATGTGTTTCTAAAATCCAATCACATCGCTTCGTTTAGTTTGAAGTTTGGAACGTTTAGCGTTTGAAGCGATACTATTGGTTATTTACAAACATATTGCTCGCACATTATTGGTGAAAAAGCAACCTAAAGCTTGTTTTACTATGTATAGTTTATCACGGCACATGACTACTGACTAGCTACAATGTGCCAAAATTGCCACGCTCGACGAAAAGCAATCGCTTTGTTTGTATAAGAAATGTTATCGTATTTATTTGTAATTATATGGATATACTTTAAATAAATAATTTATATTATAGTTACTTGTGTTTCATTTATTATAACACGACCCAAAACTAACAATCTACTTTGGTAATTCGAAAAGTAACAAACACATACGCATACGCAAACAATAATAATATTTTTAAAGTTAAAATAGATTGTGTGAACTGATTATCGGCCCCTATTATTATGTTTTTCATAGGATATGATGCGCATAGTACGATTTGTAGGCGGTAATTACTCCAAAATTATATAGGTATTTTTAATTGTAAGAAGTAAACGCTCGGTCGCGCACAAGAGACTGCGCTGTCGCATTAGAATACCAGTCGAGCAACCGAGCGTTTAAGGTTCATTTTCACGTGCAGCTGTCGCCTGTTTAAAACAGAAGGTATGGAATTTTTGTATGCAGTGATTTATATCTCACACAGTAACTGTCTAAAAGTGATGTTATATTCCATGATAGTTTTTAAACTAGCTTTACGCCCGCGGCTTCATTTGTGCCTATCACGTTAACGAACATCGCGTGCCACATATTTCATAGTTTTTATCGTTTGTGTAATGTGTAGCGTAGTAGACAGAGTAGCTTTAAGAAGGGTTTGTAATAAAATATGTATTTATAATTTTGCATTAAAGGAAAATTATAAAAAAGCAAGACATCAAATACAACAAAACATTTATTTAACAACTTTTTTCTTCTTCTTAGAAGTCTTTTCTTCTCCTGTCTTCTGTTTAATGTTCTCTGCTTTCCTTTTAATCTTGCTTATTTTTCCAATAACATTTTTAAATCTATCGTCCTTTTTCATTAAAGTCTTATTGACTTTCCTAAGACCATCTTTAATAGTTTTGTCAATATCTTCCATCTCATTCTGTTGTAGGCGATCGTTATCATTTTGTTTCGTTTCATCATTTTTAATTTGTGCTTGGATTTCTTTTATTTTCGCTAGTTTAGCTTTTTTCGCTGCTTTGATACGTTTGCGGCGCATTTCTTCCAATCTGTAAAAAACAAACATATCAGTTTCTGTAATAAAAATCTTTTCACACGATATTTTTCTCTGTTACATTAAATAGACATTTAAATGTAAGCTACGTATTTATCATAGTGGTTACTGGAGTGAAAGATAATAATGAATGATAATATAAACATATAATGCCTGCAATAATTTTACCCTGCTCGCTTTAAAACTATAAATAAATGCTAATCGAAACTGGTCTTAAAACCTATAAATATTAAGAAAAATGTTCCGTAGGGCTTGAGTCTATATCTGAGCCTGCGCAGCTCGAACTCTTCGTCTAATTTTTTTTTTTCAAGAGGGGAACTCGTCTAATTTGGCCCTGCTAATTTTCTACCTCAAAATAAATGAATAAATAACAAAATTACCCAGATTCCATCTCATCTGGGTCCACTCCAGCTAGTATCCATCGCTTGTGCCTATAGTTGCGCTTGCGCACCTCGAACTCTTCGTTATCGAGTTGCGCCTCTTGCTCGCGGCGAGTTACACTCACTGTTGTGAACACTTTGACCGCTTCTTCGTCTGGAAAAGGAAAAAAATAAGTTAAAACAAAATAACTATGAAACCGTATTGATATAAATTTAAAACTATTTCTAAAAAGCTTAAAAAAACGCGCACAGATAAATATCTGTTGTATTTTATGTGTATTCCTGCTAGAAGGACTTAATGAAACATAAAACACATATTATATTATGTAACTCTTATACATTTTTTACGATTGCATACAAGCACAGCTTACAAATTTTTACCATGTGATATAATCAATGTATATATCCGAATATAAAAAGTTAAAATATAAAGGAATTTTATTGAATTAGCATGTAATATTTAGATTTTAGTATACAATTGTAAATTTTAAGTATGAAACTACTTTTTACTATCCGTACCATCAATTTTATACTCCGTCAATTTAGTGTTAATTTTTTCTTCAATTTCCCCGAGTCGTAGGATATCATAGGGAGTGATGATTGATATCGCCATCCCACTTCTACCTGCACGCGCTGTACGACCAACTCTGGAACGAAAAATGTGACAATTTAGACCTTATATTTTTAGCAATAAGCTTTAAATCAAAACAAAAAAGCATTTTATGTTAAAAAAAATATTTTTTATTATATTATTATGTAGTTCAAAAATTATTTTTGGCATATAAAGACGACGAATGAACATTTTTCACATTACAAACAATAAAATGACTGAAAATATTAATGATTATAATTATCCTTTTTGTTCTATTTCTTTGTATTTAAAAATTCTTTTGTTGGCATGATATAAGACACATAAGCATATTATTATATGCAAGATTGCAGATGAGACTATTGAAAATGACAATTACTACTTTGACTATTTGCTCGGTTTAAGTACCTGTAACCTTTGCAAAACTATTCGGCTTCACCAATTCAAATTCAAATCGAACAAACAACAGTATTAAGTTACAAATTTGAACTAAATATTAGACCTTAATAATAAATTGTACACCTACCTATGAATATACTCCTTAGATTCCAATGGCAGCTTGTGATTAACAACCAGATCGACAGTGGGTATATCCAAGCCTCTAGCTGCCACATTAGTAGCTATAAGTGTACATTTCAAGTTACTCCTGAACTGCGTGAGGGCGGACACTCGTTCCTTTTGCCGCATGAACCCGTGCAGACAGACGTTGTCCATACCGATTGCGTTTAGCATCATTGAGAGGACTTGGCACTCTCTGTGTTGGGAAGAAATAAATTTTGTTATTATTGACATGTTTGTAGTTTGTGTACAATACGTCGAAAACCTATAAATAAAAGTTTTGATTTAAGAATATTGAACGACGATAGAAAATTCTCGAAGCTATGCATCAATTGAGCTCCAACTTAGATATTATGTAAAACTGGCTTCTAAGATCTATATGGTCATTATGTATAACATTGAAGTATTAGCTACCTCGCTACTAATTTTACAGTTTCCTAACTTAAAGGCAATTCAAGTAATCTCGTCAAAATATAAAAAGAAGAAATAAATAATTTCCATCAGTTCGGAAAGCAATCGAGAAGATCCATCACGGCACTCTGTTGCAATATTTTTAACTAAAACTGAGCTGTTAACTAAAAATATTTTAACATTCCATGAATTTCATTACTATTCCATTTCTAACTCTGTTTATCTCTCTTTGTTTTTCTGACACTCCTGAACTTTGGATATAATTCATCAATTAATGTTCATGAAAATAATAAAATATTACACCACTCACTTCTTAGTATCCGTAAACACAATAACATGCGGTCAAGCGTGGTCACTGTCACTTGGCTTTTTATTCCAATAAATATACTCACTTCTTAGTATCCGTGAACACAATGACATGCGAGCTCGGTCTCCCCTCCCTGTACTTGCGCAGCGTCTGCACGAGGTACACATCGCGCGCGTACGCGGGACATACCACGTAGCGTTGGTCAAGCGTGGTCACTGTCGCTTGGCCATCTTGTTCTGACCATGTTAGTAGGTTCTGTAAGTGAATAAGTTGAATTCTGAAATTTTCGTAGTTAATGGCAACAGGTGGCCGAAAAGTCAGGTGTCGCTATATTACGGCTATTGGCAAGGTCGCGAGTTTGAATCCTGCTGCATGATCCATTTTTTATATCTTTAAAGCATTTTAATGGTAAAAACTAAAAATTTTAAAAAGTTGTATCCTGACTGTGTATGTTAGTGCTGTAAGGCAAAGTGCCATTTATTATAAGTATTTGTAGGTAGGTTGTGACTTGTGAGTTTAAATATTATAAATAAGGTAATACTCAGTAATGTCTCAACTTTTGAATGTGTTATTAATTGCTGGAAGAAATAGGGCTAAATAATGTAAGGTGGATGATGGTTTATAACCATTAGAAGTTTTTTAATATTAGTAAATGTAACTGACTTTACTTACATCCTTATTAAGTGGCAATATCTTGGATTCCTTGACATCATCAGTTATTGTGGCGGAGAACAACAAGTTCTGTCTGTTTGGTGATAATGCACTAAATATTGTTTTTAAATCTTCTTCAAATGATTCACTGAACAACCTGAAAATAGTTTAAACCTTAAGGATATCTGCTTCTAATATTAGGAGTTGTGAAGTTGTTTGTTTAAGCTACATGATTAATTTTGATTGTTTTTTTCATAATGAAGAATGTTACTAGGTATGCCAAATCCCTTGAAATTGTGTCTCAGTAAAGCCTGTATGTATACAAATACACTAGTTTTTGTCGTATTCAAAAATACCAAGTGGTTTTGATTTTATACGCATTCAAAGTTTCGAAAAATATCGAGTCCCGCTAAAGTCACGTGACCGCTTGTGACGTCACGTCACAACGCGCCGCGCGGCCGCGCTCCCGCGCTTAGTATCAAGTCGGTCGCTGTAGTAGGTGTTATATTGCTTGCGCAGTATTTTGATGGGTTTTCGTCCGCAAATTTCGTTAATAGTCCAATAATAGTAATTATTATTCGTTTAATAAAATAACAGTCATGCCAAAGTTTCATCTTTATTTAATAGTTTCTCAAAATATTCTATACGATTGCGTTTTTGCACTGCTGATCTCTGACGTTTATCTTCATTTTCCTGCTGACATTTGAATTTGTGTGGAACTATACCCTGTTTTTGTTTAATTCTTCCCCCGACCAACTTATATTTTAGTATAGTTCTCCTGTCTCCATATCATTCTCAACTTAAAACAAGAAAAAATCTTACTAGCCATCTACCTATACTAGCCCATACGAGCAGAGCAGAAGCACAGTCTAGTATATATATTAAAACTTGTATAGAAAACAAAGGATAACGCAAAACAGCTGCAATGTTCTCAAAATATTTTTTTATTTTATTTTCTTTATTGGAAAACATACAGAGACAAAGACAGAGATACTTATATAAAACAAAAAAAAATCTTATTAACTAAAAATACATGAAAATGCCTCCTTATAGTGTTTTCACTGTGAACATATAATATTATTTTTGCCAACACCCAGCAGTAGGAAAGACAAGGAAAAAACCACAAAAGACAATCGTTGATTAATATTTTCATGCGTACATAAAGACGGAGGTAAATAGGTCTACGTACATATTAACATTCTTATATGTTCAATAGCAATTTTTTTACATTCATTTTGTTAGACGAAGAGGAACAAGAAAACATATCAAGATCATTCATATAGGTATTATAAAAACTAGACATTCTGTGAAGAGGCACACGAAGACCCATATTGGTTCTGGCGGTTGGTATATGAAATAAGTCTTTTGAGCGTGTTGATCTGGATGGGATGCGATAATTTATTAAGCTAAGAAGTTCTGAACAGGCTATTTCTCCTACGCAGATTTGTAATATGTTATTATAATATGTAGTACTATGTAAGAACACGGAAAATTCTGACACCAAAGGTTTTACACCTCTGACCATTTTTTGTTTACGTCCTTTGCTACTATAAAAAACAAATTACCCAGCGAATTGGTAGTTGTATTTTTACATTTAGGAACAACACATGATTTTCTGGTATTTGGATTGGACATTTTTAAAAGTATTTAATTATAATTTCGACGGCACGGGCGCGCGATCGCTAGCGGACTGAGTGAGCCAGATTGAGCGTGTTGTGGTGTGACGTCACACCATCACCGGGCGTTTACAACTTGTTTTACTTCTAAATCGGAAACTAATTGACGTATCGAAGTAATTTTTTCACTAGTATTTTTTATTTTTGACAGAGAATATGGAGTGCTAATAATCAAAATTAGTGAACATTCTCCATTATTAAAAATGTACTGATTTAGTAAGTAACATAGGCCTTTTATTGTATTCCACATAAACAGGGGCTAAGGTAGGTCAAGTAACTACTTTTTTTTTATGCAATAGGGGGCAACAGAGCAGACGCGTCACCTGGTGGTAAGTGCTCCACATCAACTGTCAAAAGTTAT
Organism: Colias eurytheme; assembly: GCF_061535395.1. Classification (NCBI taxonomy): domain Eukaryota; kingdom Metazoa; phylum Arthropoda; class Insecta; order Lepidoptera; family Pieridae; genus Colias; species Colias eurytheme. Next base: position 7,986,406 of record NC_143005.1, on the reverse strand, counting down.
AATAATAGAGAAAAAATTACCGATCAGCTTCATCCAACACCAAATACTTAATCTTCTTCAACGAGAATGTATCACAGCCTGTTATATGATCGGCCAGTCGGCCGGGCATGGCCACCACTATGTGTGGCCGTTTGGCCAGTTTCAGTGACTCTTCTAATTGGTCAGATCCACCTGTCACTATACATACTCTAAGTTGTAATGGCTGGCCTAGTATTTGAAATTGATCGGCTATCTGAAATCATTTGTATAACTATTACCATGTTCTTAAATTTTACTGGATGTCTATATTATTTGATAAAAAATAAATATTGATTTCAAATTTACCAGACAGATTTCAGAAGAAAGATTACGTTTAGAATCTACCTAGGACCCAGATATTAGAAAGTCTTGTTTAAGTAACTACTCTCTTCTTGATGAAATTAGGTGGAAAAAATATAGAACTAAAGTTATTTTAAGAAATATTTTCACACAAACAATTATTGTTATTTAGTCTAATTGTACCTGATAAGCCAATTCATGAGTTGGTGTCAATATAAGTGCAAAAATCCCATATGGATCTTCAGCCAGGTGTTGCAAAATAGGCAGTGCAAAGGCAAAAGTCTTTCCTGATCCAGTTTTAGCTGCTCCGATACAATCATGACCCTCTAGAATTTTTGAAATGCATCCCTTTTGTATAGGTGTTGGAGATTTAATACCTGGAATTAATATTTATAAACATACACGACGTTTTAACCTCCTATAAATAAATATTAAAAAATACCTACCTAAGGTCGCCAACTGCTTTATAAGCCAGGGTTTTACACCTAAGTCGGCAAATTCTTTTCCGTCGTTTTCTTGCGACATTATGTAGATTTTATTAAACTTTTCATAAGTTTGTTTTGATTAAACACAATCACATGGGATTCATGATCACATCATCTGTCAAACTTTGTTATGACATTTGACTGTTGAGTGTTGACAGACTGATAAAATGTCACAGACCCGAGGATTTTTTTTTAACATTGTTTAAAATTTTTTAAGTATACGAAAATCGAAGTTAAAATTTACTCGATTTAGGTATATTATATCTTTTAAATACATATGTTTATTACACAGTTTAATAATTAATACCTATTTTTCTAGTTGTGAATGGTTATCAAACATAATCTGTTACAGCCATAATTATTGTTGTTCACTACAATATTGTTAGTTGTTACTCTGTGGTGTGTTTAATTTAGTAAATTTTTTTATCACTTCTGTAATCGGCCTTCGCCCGTAGTTGAAGTTTCGAACCTGTGTTTCAAACGTATCAAAATTATTTTATTTTATTAAGTAAAAATAAATTGGAAAAGTACATGAAAATTTAAGATTTCTGATTTATTAATTTATCTATATCCTGTGTTATATTTTTCGAATCATTTCTAACTTCTCGGCCTTTTTCTCTTTATAAAAATGCATGCATAGAAGTGTGACTATTTTTTCGAATCTATAGGATTCCAGTTCATTGCTTTCTTTATAATTGCATTTTATAAGTGAAAGTTTACACGTATCCGGTAAGTAAAAGATTTTTTATAGTCTAAATTCTACAAGAAACTTATTTATTAAATCAATAAACTACTTTGGAAGGTACACAATAATAAAAAACTATTTCGGATGCAGCTCCCCGGCTCCCGACATTTATCATGAACTCTAATTTCTAAAATACATAACCCACTATGTAGCGTTATTCCATTATATCCATACATATTTAATTATTTAATTATACTCGAAATATATGGTTTATTAACAACACATATTTATGTAATAAAATCAATAAATATTTTTCACAAATGCTACGTAAATGCATTTTACACGTGCTTGGTGCCGGTTTCCATTTGCGTGATTTATTTGATAATGATATTGCCTTGACTTTGAAAGTAATTAAGAAAATATCTATTTAATTGTCGGTCATACATAGTTGCTCGTGTTTATTTATAGTCATTTAACTATAGTACATATGTATCCGCACTTCTGTGATACATATTATATTGTCGATATTTTTTCTTTTTACCAAAAAAAAAATTATATCTAGGTACTTAAAACAAGTGCACTTCTTTGACTTATTATATTATGATAAACGTTTTTTAAGTTATAAATTCGTAAAAATATCCATTCTTCAATTACATAGTAATTGTTAATATAATAATTCTAATGAATAAAAAATAAAATAATAAGATGAAAATGTTCAGCCATGTATTATAAATGTAGCTTAAGTCCATTCCAACCCATTATCTCCTTGTTATCTCTTAGTTATTTTAATTGGTAGCTTTGTTGCGAAGGGGAAGATGAACAAACATACTCACAAATAAATAAGAGTTGTAAACATAGGAATGGATGACACAATTCAAATGTTGAGTTTGTTCTTTGTTATTCTGTTTATGAATCATTTTTGCAGGTATAGAGGGACAAATATAATATATGCTTTAAAAAATTATAATATTTCAAATGTACCTATTCTTAATGGTATTTTGATGTGAAAATAATCTATTTTTAGAGGAAGCAAAATTTAAGTTGAATGTACAGGATTTAGATAATTTGCCAATTTTATGTTGTTTCATTAAAAATAAATTTAATCAATGAGGGATGAAAATGTAATGATATAATAATGAACTTAACATACAGTAGAACTCCAATTATCCGAACTCCGACTATCCGAATCGCCGATTATCCGAATCACAAAAAATTGTCCAAAAATAGTCTAAGTGCGCTATTATTCTACCCCTAACAAGAATATGGAGAGGATGATGATGATAAAGATGCGTTGTCACTAGAGGAAATAAGAAAAATGATTGCAAAAATATTATGTTTCTTTCATTTAATTCAATAAAAAATAGTGCAATATCAAAACGTAGCTTTTATTCTCTCCAATGGCAATTTTTTTTTAAATCCGATTATCCGAATATTTGATTATCCGAATGGATCCCGGTCCCCATTAATTCGGATAATTGGAGTTCTACTGTACCTACCATGCATTTAAAAATCACTACAAACTGTTAAACTCTCTCATAAATTCTTACATAATATCATAAATTTATTAAGATAATGTAACATTACATTATAATTATTTGATATGTTACATACTAATATTATAAAGAGGAAAAGTTGTAATTATGTATGTATGTATTGTTTTTACGCATAAACCTCTTAACCGATTTTGATGAAATTTGGCACAGACAATCTTTAGACCCTGAGAAAGAACATAGGCTACCTTTTATTGTGAAATATGTACCACGGACGAAGCCGGGGTGGACCGCTAGTTATTTTCAAACTCAAACTCAAACTCAAACATTCATTTATTCAATTAGACTACTATTTAGTAGCACTTTCGAATCGTCATTACATAGTATTTTTAACATTTACCACCGATTCGGAAAGCAGTATCTATGGAGAAGAATCGGCAAGAAACTCCATAGTTGCTCTTTTAAATAATGTCAATAAATTTACATAATATGTAACTTATATCTACCTAACTACATAATATGCCAAAGAACTGTCCTGTGGTTTTTACGCGACAACCCTCCATGGGTCTTTATCGTCCATATATTCCTGAATACTGTAGTACGCTCTCTGAACTAGTACATTTTTTATGTAAGTTTTAAATTTAGAACTACTAAACTCTTTAATATTGTGAGGAATTCTATTGTATAAGCGTATACCTTGACCCATAAATGAATTTTTAACTTTAGCTAGTTAACCCATTGACCACCGTAAGGCCCGATCGGGGCGCGACACAATAGATTTTCTATTGTGTCTGTGATTCCGAGGACTGATGGATTAATCGGAAAAATGGCATTTCAATTCTATTCTTGTTCCTTGTGCCATAATCGTGTCTATCTCCTACTCTTGTGTGTAAGTCAGAGCTTTTGTGTACATGCAAAATATTATTAAATATATACTGTGATGGTACAGTAAGGATACCAGTATTCTTAAAATGATCTCTTAGTGAGTCCCGAGCACGTAAATTATATATAGAGCGAATGGCTCTTTTCTGTAAGATAAATATAGTTTCTATATCTGCAGCCCTGCCCCACAGTAGAATTCCATAGGACATAATGCTATGAAAGTAGCTGAAATAAACCAATCTAGCCGTATCTTCATCGGTGAGATGCCTTATTTTTCGGACTGCATATGCAGCAGAACTTAGCTTACCTGCAGCGGTGTTGACATGGGCTCCCCACTGTAGTTTCTCGTCCAATGTTAACCCTAGAAATACAGTAGACTCAGTAGGATGCAATACCTCCCCGTTCAAGGTAATATCTCTGTTCAACTTTTTTACATTAGGAAGTAAAAATTCAACACAAGTGGTTTTTTTGGCATTTAATAATAAATTATTGGCAGTAAACCATTCAGATATGTGTAAAAGAGCACTGTTCACTTCGTCAACATTTGGGTCATGCCTATCCACATTAAAAATTAATGAGGTATCATCTGCAAACAGAACTATTTCACACCTATCCTGCAAATAATAGGGAAGATCATTGATATATACCAAGAACAAGAAGGGACCTAAAATTGACCCCTGTGGAACACCAATGTTAATTGACGCACCGCTAGAACGTTCTCCATTAACAACTACAGTCTGTATCCTATCATGCAGGTATGACGCTATGAGGTTCTGGGCTTTTCCTTTAATTCCATAGTGATTAAGTTTACGTAACAAAGTACAATGTTCAACGCAGTCAAATGCCTTGGAGAGGTCACAAAATATCCCTAGAGCATTTTTTTAGGTTTCTTATTAATATAAGAGTTCATATGAGTGTGCCACTTATCAATTTCTTTTAGTTCAGACTAGTTTTAACTATGTGTCCTACTAGACTGATACATTTTTTGTTTGTCTTTACTGTGCCAAAGATGCAATAGAAGTAAATTTAATGATTTTAATTTTTTTAGTTTTGACTTGTATTATTAAGTTGACTGTATTTTTGTTTCAGGTAAAAATGGGTCTGTTTAAAACAGCTGTTACTATTGCTGTAAGTGGAGGAAGAATGGGGACGAAATATAATGGAAATGTAAGTCACATTTATTGCTATAGTTGACCCAAGAGTTCAGGTTAGGCGCGGATCAAACACAAGCGGCGCGGGCGCGGGCGTGCCATAAGCGCACCTCAGACCTCTTCAATCTGTTTTACACCACGTCCTTCTTCTACATTTTGTATGAAAGAACTTTGGAAAGGCGGCCCAACCGTGGCACAACCGTGGCGTGCCGTCTCGACTCTCGACGCCTTTCCAAAGTTCTTTCATACAAAACATCCTAATGTTGAAGCCTCAGTTTTTAAATAGCAATTTGGTTATCCTAAGACCTAAGCTTACAATTCCTTCCTAATTTACAAGACAATCTTAAAGCCAATCTGGACCTATGGCATACAGCTTTGGGGCTCTGCCAGCAATAGCAACATTGAAATCCTAGAGAGATTCCAGACTAAGGCTCTCAGAACAATACTTGGTATCCCCAAATGTATTTCAAATAAATACATGTACCTTGATCTCGGTATAGCCACAGTTCGAAAACAAATTGTCGAAAGCAGCCAGAAATATCAGGAAAGGCTAACAGTACACACCAACGACCTTGCTCAAGCGTTAAGTGGAGAGGGAGGCCAACAATACATCAGGCTAAAAAGACAGGACATTACAAACCTTGCTAAAAGATTCTAATCTAAAACAAATATAACACTGGACTACAAGGGTGGAGTCGTTGGACGAGCCCCTTGAAACAATATCATGTTCCCGGACGGAGTTCCAAACAATATAAAGGCCAATTGTTACCAAAACAGATTGCCTGGTCGCAGTTATATCAAAAAAAAAAAAAAAAAAAAAAAACAATTCCTTGCACGAATTACCGAAACCTTAGTGCCATAATACATAAAATGAAGCAATAAAAAAAGGAAATATTTCAGGAATAAAAAAAAAATCAGCTATGTTTTCTAATAATTATCTGGGAACTGTTTCTATTATTGCATAATTTTCTTTATTATCAATTGAGTTCAGTTGAACTGAAGTAATGCTTTTGATACCTAAATGATTTCACATTTATCTATACATATATGTATAATAGCGGCAGTACACATTGGGCCAAGGCGTTGGGCCAACGTGTTGGGAAAAAATGAAGGATATCAAGGTTCCTGTTCACACATTGGCGTACTGATCATTCTGCATTGGCGCTTCAAAGATGGACGTAGTCCGTAGAAGTTCTTGCAGCCGCGGCAATTTATTTATACAGTGCGTTTAATTATTACGTACATGTGCACCAATAATAATGAGTGTACTCTGCCGTCTACGATGATACCATTTTCCAATCTCTATTGTCCGTTTTTTTATTTCTGTATAAATAAGACATTATTATGTTTAGATTTTTTCAAATGTTTAAAATGTAACATTTTACATTTAATTTAATATTAACTACCTATAAAACGAAACTTTAAAGATTATAATATTATTATATTAAATGATAATATTATTTATGTAATAAAGCACAATTTGATCAAAATTATGCTCATTGTACTACCTATATTGTTATTTAATTTTTAAGAACAAGTAACTTATTAATACTATTTTACTCATTTTATAAATATATTCATTTTTTTATCTCATTGTATGAAAGTGAGATAAGAAAAACATCTATACGTATATAATAAATCTGTAGAAGGGTCAATTCTGTACATTGAAAATATTGAAAAAATAAATAGCAGGGGGTGTTACTGGATCGATACCAAACCCAAATATGTGATTAAAAAAATTTTTGTCTGTCTGTCTGTCTGTCTGTCTGTCTGTCTGTATGTGAAGGCATCACGTGAAAACTAACGGTTCGATTTCGATGAAACTTGGTACAATTATACCTTATTATCCTGGGAATATAATAGGATACTTTTTATCCCGGGAAAATACATAGAAAAAAAAATAATATTTTTCTTAATTGTTCGGCGCGGACGGAGTCGCGGGCGGAAGCTAGTCTGGAATAATATAATAAATAGAAAATAAAACATCTAATTTATTGAGTCATATGGTTTTTATTTTTGTGTAAGTAGTTCATACCGTTGATTCCAAATTATTCCTTCATGTGGATACAATTCTACAAATTGTAAAACCTCATTGCTTGTCCACATCGGCGCCAACGTGTGAACGCTGTTTGCGGAGCGCGCCAAGATCCTTTGATGTGTGCACAAAAAACCGACAACATTCGGTTGGCCTGCCAATATTGGCGCCAACTAGGCTAATGAAGCCAACATACCGCCAAGTAGCTCTCTACACGTTGGCCCAACCCGTTGGCCCAACACGTTGGCCACATGTGTACTGCCACCATAAAAGTTATAGATAAGAATGTATAAGTACATATAAACTGCTGCGTCTGAATTGTTTTAATTGTCCGCTTATTATGTATTCCGTTACTGGTTCTTGGAAGTATGTTTATTGTATAGAATCACATTACATTATTATCAACCTACTTCAACGGAAGGATTATTTTTTTGTTGTACGGACGAAGATCAAACTCAGTGCCTACCAGTTGTAAACGCACGGACTAACCACCGTTATTATAATAAAAAAAAATTGCCTAGGATTGCAAAGAATATATGATTTTTTATTTTTAATCGGCCGCGGCGTTCCGAAAACGACGCGTGCGCAGTCGTTTACAATCCGTATTTATGCGCGTTTCGGTATGTTTTTTTTTCGCATTATAATATCGTAAAATACAGGTAATGATGACCGGTGGCATCAGGCAACAATCCATCGAAGCATTTTTGAAGATATTTTAATTTGAAATATGAAACATAATATGTACATGCTTGATGCCACAAAGGGCTATATTCGTATAACGTGTCTATTTGCGTCAAACTTTGTATATATAACTGATATAACTAGGAAATGCACTACAAAGTATGTACATGGGTAGATGTGTGTGTGCTGTACACTCATTTGACCTTCAAACGCAGTTGATAAGTCAGTATTAGAAACAAGCGTAATGCACTTCGCGAACGGTCACGATCCTGACCTAGTAGCAATTAATGTATGATATTTAGTAGGTTGTATGTTTGTAGGGTTCAGTATGGAGAGTTAGAGTATAGGCACATATACATACATAGTACAAACTACAAAGTGATGATAGATAAGAAGATACATATTTAGAACCGAGATAATGATACTAATTAGTAGGTTAAATAGATTTTAAATAAACTACTAGACCGATTTTGATGAAATTTGGCAAAGATAATCTTTAGACCCTGAGAAAGAACATAGGCTACCTTTTATTGCGAAATATGTACCACGGGCGAAGCCGGGGCGGACCGCTAGTAGGTCTAGGTATATAAAAACCATTGAGACGTTACTTTCAATTTAAGCATTCACAAGAAAATAAATAATTTTTACACACAAAGTTGTCAATTTAGTACAGACAACAATTACGTCACGAACGAAGCCGCTACCAAATATAATATTCATATTTACATTCATGAATTTTTATCAATGTAAAATCTTTTACTATTTATAAACTTATGTTCATTCATGAGTATCGTGCTCGTGCCACTTTATCACCGAAAATATCTAATTTATGTTGTGTCTAGCTTTTTATCTTATCGAATTATGTATTTTTATCTCCGATATCCGTTAATTGCGTAAGACGAATAGATAATTTCTAAACATAAATGTTGCATATTATAGATACGTAGCTTTATATTAAGTAACTGTTGTATAAACTTGTATAATAATACAAAAGAACTTGTTTTCTTTCTTTTCTACTTGTAGCCTGTAGGTATACTGAAAAAACTAACCATATGACATAACCCATACATCCGTGTCTATTTTTATTAAGTTTGGATATAACGACGTAAAAAATGTAAAAATGAAAAAAAAAATTGCCTTGGTTTCTGTGTAGTTAGCCTACGGCCAGACTGCTATAAAAACAATAATTATAATTTTACCTTTTTGATATGAATTATGAAGGTACTTCTGAATGTTCATCTGTTAAGAAAATTGTTATCAGCTTATTTCATGCAGCAGTTGTATGTTACAAAGTTCATCGAGTTTTGACCTCTATTGTTAAGAATTTAAATAATAGTAGTGTCTCGATCTGGCAGGACACAGAAGGCTGATCACCTACTTGTCCCTAAAGAAAAATCAATCAGTGAAACAGATGTATGCATAATGCATCTGCCCCTTACCACACTTGGGGACATGGGACTTCACTTTTATAAGAGTATGAAATTGGGACGTGTTCTTCATCATTTTTTTCTGATAGAATGATAAAACTAACAGTCACAATGCTAGTCAATGCCAAAAATAAACTGGTAGGAACACTCGCGTATCCTTGTAATCTATTCAATATTGTGAAGGAGAATATCTTAAAAAAGTCTTAATTTTTGACCCCAATATCGTTGATATAGCTGCAAACATTTGCTTACTAGTTTTTCCAACTATAGTTTGTAAAGCTAGATTAATACCGGAATAGGATTTGGATGATTACGACAGTTTATCTTGGATAAGGTCAGGATCTTGTTTGTTTGTTTATCAGACGAGTGGGTCGTATGGGAAGTGTACTTGAAAAATGATGAAGATTATAAATGAAATTTTTTCCTTTAAAATATTATAATGAACGTGTGGATAAGCTTGATAATATAACTTGCAAAGAGTATATAGATTTGTATAGAATATACATAATTAAAAGAACTGAACACACAACTGAAACCCAGAATGGTATCTGGGTTTCATGGGTATGGGGTATGGAATAGTATGCTCATACTGAGCATACTATTCTCTACTAATACAGGTGCGTTTTCTGCGATACAAGAAATTTTGAGTACAGATGGATTCCAAAACTATACCAGAGTCTTGACAGCCTAAATCTTCTCATGAAATATTTCATATCCTGGTCTGACCAGATCCAAGCATAGATGTTATTATATCACTACTTATTAAACACCACTACAATGTTAGTTACGCCCACATGTATGCGAAGAGTAGGTAGGTACGTAAATAGAACGCTTATGTGTGCGTAACGTATACATGTGTGGTGTCAATTGGCAATTGCAATGTGCAAATGCAGCTATGCAGTTACGACGCAATATCGTACGATATGCAAATATTTTATCGCCATGCCAAATCGAGTGATACAAATAATTTGGTTATATTTCTGGTTTAATCGAGATGAGTTTGTATGGATGTGGTTAATGTAATTGATATTTTTGTTGGTATAGGTCGTGGAGGCTTCCTGGTATTACAAAATCGTGTTCTAAATTATAAAGAATATAATATTCTTATTCTATATTCTAATTATAAAGAGGAAAGGTTTGTAATTATGTATACGTATGGTTTTCACTAGGGATGTAACGATACATGATTTTGCCGATACGATACCGATACCGATATTTGTGGTAATGTATCGGCGATACCGATACCGATACCGATATCGATGGCTTGGTAGAAAAATAAATAGTGAATCTATACATATAATAAATCTGTAGAAGGGTCAATTCTGTACATGGAAAATATTGAAAAAATAAATAGCAGGGGGTGTTACCGGATCGATACCAAACCCAAATATGTGATTAAAAAATTTTTTGTCTGTCTGTCTGTCTGTCTGTCTGTCTGTATGTGAAGACATCACGTGAAAACTAACGGTTCGATTTCGATGAAACTTGGTATAATTATACCTTATTATCCTGGGCGTAAAATAGGATACTTTTTATCCTGGAAAAATACGTAGAAAAAAAATTAATCTTAATTTTTATCCATAGACGTTGTTCTGTAGAGCCGCGAACACATGTTGCGTATTATTATAGGCCTAGCTGTATTTGGGTCCAATAGATATTTATAAGCTGTCATTGTCAGAGTTAATCAAAATGGAGACCATCCACGCGAAGACCGACATCCGCGCGGACGGAGTCGCGGGCGGAAGCTAGTTATGCATAAAAAGTTACCAACATTTAACAGAGACAACTGTTAATCGTATTCTTTTAAATAAAAATGCCAAATCAAAAAACAACAAAACCATTTATTTTAGTATTATTATTTTACGAAGTCAGTTAAACTTTAAGTAATATACATATAATCAGTACCTAATAAAATTTTACTATTGGTAGAGTTTTTTCAGAAAACAAAGTGCGCACGCGCGGGCGGCCTCCCGCATCGTTCATTGGGCGCGGGTTTTTGAATTATTTGATATCAAAAAAATTGGTTGTTTGTAAAGTAGGTTTACGATCGAGATGTTTACGTGATAACATAATGCAGTGGCAGCGCTCGAGATGAAACGGGAGATCGGTCCGTCTCTCTCTCGTTATACCTGCGATCGCGCTCGTGAGGTTTTGGTGTGACACAAGTTTATGAACATTTCACACGACTAAAACGATTTTAAAAACGTTATCACGTTAAAAATTAAAAAAATTCAAAATTATTTATTTCTTTCCTTTACATAAACAAATTTGTGATTGGAACACTCCTAGTAAGCAAATAAAATGCTTGTGTCAGGAGTGTCCGCTCTTCCTTAACACTATTACAGAAACAGAAATAAAACAATATGAATGAATACAATACAAAAGAAAGAAATTTAATAAAAAAAATATCGGTATCGGTTGATTTATTATCGGCGATACCGATATATCGGCTTGCCGATATATCGGCCGATATATCGGTATCGGTATCGGTATCGTTACATCCCTAGTTTTCACGCATAAACTACTGGACCGATTTCAAAAATTCTTTCACCATTAGAAAGCTGCATCTTCACTGAGCAACATAGGCTATATTGCATTTTCAAAAAAATTAAAGACCCTTACCAAAAATGCAATAATGTAACCCAAGGTGTAAAAAATTCTTTAATAAAAATTCTGTCATCGCGTGCGCTGCGGAATCTATTCCTTGAAGTACGAGGATGGTTCTTATGAAAAAAAAACGTTAACATGTAGGTACCACGGGCGAAGCCGGGGCGGACCGCTAGTATTAAAATAAACATAGATTAGAGTAGGTAAAGATAAGTCCCGATTATTCCCAAACTAAGGGTAGTTTTCAATGAGCTACATCCTTAGGCTACATCTAACTCACATACTCTAGGTCACATAGAATTAAACGTAATATTTTTTTTACATACTATTTACGTAGTACATAATTACAGTGTAAATGTAATCAATAATTTCCCGTTGCTAAATCAATTTCATAAATAGTTCGCTTTGCTTTTGGTTGGTTTTTGATGTTTCTCTTAATTTAAAACTTAAACATTTTAGAACTTTTGAATCTTCAAAACATAGTTTTCCCATTTACCACCGGTTCAGCAGTTTCTACAGAGCAGAGCCGGTGTTGTTTCAAAATTAAAACGTACTTGAGGTAAACACATCGTTTAACAGTAGAAACGGGATGTGGGCCAAGCCAAGCGCTCTGACAGACGTACAGTTCAATTCATTCGGGCCAATTGTAGATCAATCCATAACTAAGAATAGTAATGTCACTGAGGTCTTAGAGCTTATTGCATTTTGTACTTTTCCTATATGTAATTACTAGCTGACTTCGTTCTTAAAAAATAATGTTTTTAGCTAAGTAACTGTTTTTATTGCCACTCTTCCTAGCTCGAAATAAATAACGGTTTCAACCAACCAATGAAACAATTAATGCTATATATTTAGTAATTTGGTATTTTTTTTTCAATTAAAATTTGAGAATGACGAAGCTAGAGAAGTAACTAGAAGGTAATTTAATATTATAAAATATCTAAAAATGATTACTTTAGACGGAATATTCCTCAGACATTTCTTAGCTAAAATATTTTTTGCTTCTATTAACTATAAATGAATGGAAAAATATATGGTTTTTACCTCAAAAAAAAATGTTATTGAAATAAATTTAAGTTTTTTATTTTATTTTCTAAATAGTATGAAAGTTATTTAGTTAAGTTTCATCTTTTCGACGAATTGAGATGATATAACCACTGCAGTTACTAGCTGCATTCAATTTAGACTTTCCGGAGTATCCATTCGATTCAACTTGCTCTAAATATCTTTCGGACCCCATGTCATTGACCAAGGCCAAGCAAAACCAAGGTCTGTGTCAAGCGCAAAAAGCTGACTGCAAAGAAACTTGTAATTATTGTTTTGGTTATATGTAATATCAGCTGTTTTATTTTTTGTCCAACTGTTTCTTGCGGGGATAAGTGTAGAATATAATTTATGAACTACATACATACAAGAAAATTAACTATTGAAACATATAAGAAAGGCATATTTTATATAAAAAATCTTTATTTTAATTCTTAATTAATTTTTTATTCGTTGAATTGATAATAAATCGAAAAAAAAATATGAAGGAAAGAGATTCACCCTCCCCTCAAGGTTTATCAAAAATTAGGAAATATCGCAGGGGAAATAATAAATAGCAGCTGGTGTACATAGGTATTATGTCGTTGAACTTTCCGATCCGATCCGATCCGTTCATGGACTGGCGTCCAATCAACTGAAATTATACTTATAAAATTTTTATCGTTGTCCTGTAATATCCATAATTAAATTATAATTATATGGGTCTGTTTCTATTGAAGTTTGTTCTTAAATTACAATAAAACACACAATTTTCAGTTCCGATTGCGTCCCCTACTATCATGCGCGCCGGTAGCCATGGCGTGGAGCGACCGAGGCGCGCACACGCAGGACGTCACTAAGAACATACAGTACATCAGCAATGACAAGGTCAAGCTCAACACGGACCCCAAGACTATGAAGTGAGTGTTGACTTGTTTGTGGAGTGAATGAGACTGAAGGTTGTGACTTGTGAGTGGCTTCCATAGAAAGTTATATGGTGTTTTGGTACAAACTTAGTCTTTTGTAGTCGTGAGTTGATTGTTTGCGATCTAAATAGAAGTAACTTTAGTAAAATAACGATGAGTAATTATGAAAGACAGTTTATTAAATACATTGTATAGAGATATTATATAGAGTTTTTGTAAGTGAGATAAAAAAAGATGCCAATCGTGTCATTCTTCACCGCTATAGCCTAGATATTTGGCATTTTAAATTCTTTTTAGATATACCTAAGCTTTCTTATTAAACTACTATTTTATTTAAAAAGAGAGGATTCGGATGCATTCATCATTTTATATTTGCAACAAATATATGAATGGAAACATCCCGCATATCATAAAAGTCACACTAAAATTTACTTTTATTACAGTTTAGTAAATATAGACTAAATATGATTTTCATGTGTACTGCGTAGTTTGTGCACAATATATTTAAGTACCTAGGTATAAGCCACGGTAGCGCTTCCGTAAATACAACAAGACAATAAAATCAATACTTTACTATTTAATAGTCAAGTGTGTCCTACATCTGCGTGTGTTACGACACAGGTCAGCGTTGTACACCTATAAGCCTAGTTAAAGTAATCTGTATGTTTATTCACATAAATTTGAATTAAATAGGTTTCGTATGATTTATTTTGAAGATTTAAATTAGTAAGGTACGATTTTTATTTGATGAGCATCTCGCTATTGTGTCTTGAATAGAAAATTTACTCAAGACTTGGAAGTATAATAGTCGTAAAGAAATTACATATGTATACCTAACACCCAAATTTGAAACTAATTGTTTTAATTATCAACGATGCCAGAGCCAAAAACAAACACACTTAATCTTTAATTCGTCTAGATTCCCATAAAACAAAATCAATCATATGGTGAGAATCACCACCAGTCTAGCTGAAGAGTTTGTTTGTTTGTTTGAAGGCGCTTATCTCAGGAACTACTAGTCCGATTTAAAAAGTTATTTCGTTGCTAGATAGCCCATTTATCGAGGAAGGTTATAGGCTATATAATATCATCACGCTAAGACAGAAGTGGAGCCACGCGAGTGAAACCGCGGAGCGCAGCTAGTATGTAATTGTAGTAAGTGTACTGGTATTGATCGAATGAAGTTCATAGTCCACGAAACATCAAACAACGGTGTTGAAAGCAACGTGAAAATCACGTAAAGCGTGTGTGATTCTTTATTTATGATTTTATCTCTGATTCATGCATTAATTAGACGTAGACTGGTTATTAATAATTTTTATATTTGATTACTTTCGTAAACTAATATATTACGTAGGTAGGTTCTATTTTGGGTTTTCGAGTAGGTATATGTTATTTTTTTTATATAAATTATTAAAAAAATAATAATTTTATTACTATGTATAATTTAATCAGGGAGTATAAATGTTAATAAGTAATCTTAATTGGATATGGCATTTATAATTAAACTAACTTTCCAACCGTGGCATCGCCCACTTTGTCTAAAACTTACCAAATACCTTACTCGGAAACCTATCTATCAATAAATAAAAAATCGTATCGAAATCCGATGCACAGTAAAGATTAAAGCATACATTGGAACACATAGACAGACAGCTAGAAGCTGATTTGTTTTATACTACGTTAATCAAACTTGGCTTAAGTGCAAAAAACCTTTATGCCTAAACATATTATAAAAAAAGACGGGTTGCACTCCGGGAGTGCCGGCAGAAGTGAACACTTGATTATTAACGTTGAGCATGTTTGATATATTGGAATGGTATCCGTCTTACGCTTTTTCTATCAGGTCACGTGTCCTGACGCGAGTTTAAGATTTTATACCCATTACAGAAAAAGTGCTCAACGCCGCTAAAGAAGTTTTCACTTCAATAATATTCTCCTACACAGACTGGACAAACAGCTAAACCGTCCCCGATGCATTATGATCAACTGGCTCCTAGCGCGGCAGAAACACGTGATGAAATACGCTAATCTATACTTGGAGCAGGGCTTCGACGTGGTCTCCGTGTCCTGCACGCCCTGGCAACTCATGTGGCCCTTGAAGGGATCTCAGGTATCTATACTAATATTTTAAAGCTGAAGAGTTTTTTTGTTTGAACGCGCTAATCTCAGGAACTACTGGTCCGTTTTGAAAAATTCTTTCGGTGTTAGATAGCCCACTTATCGAGGAAGGTTATAGGTTATCATAACACTAAGAACAACAGGAGGGGAGCAATGCGGGTGAAACCGCAGGGCACAGCTGGTATGCTATATTTTATCTCTCTTTATTTAAGGATTTATGTGTTGGGTATCTGACCTTCGATAAAATAGCCAGGGCTCGAGCTTAAGGATGTATATAGTATCGCTTCAAACGCTAAACGCTTCAAAACTTCAAACTAAATGAAGCGGTATGATTGCTTATTTACAAGCACATTGCTCGCTACACACCCTCGTACATTATTGGTAAACACCCTAAATTACCTGTGTACAAAATATAATTGATTCTTTAATGTATTTTCTAAATTACGATTGATCCAAATTTGTGAAAGGAAACATCGAAGAAACAAGTATGTTTTCGAATCAAAATGTTCGATGGTATGTGAAATCTACTAACCACTTGGCCTATGCACAGGAAAAAAAATTATGTTACTATTATAAATTTGAAAGAAATATCTCTTCAAATTCCATAAGAATAGTAGGAGTAATTTATATCCAAGTGCCTATTTTACATTCAATTTCACATTTACTTTTCAAATACACATTCCATGGAAGAGATAATAAAAATTGTTGTTTCCATTTTATAAAACACATAATATGTCCCCTACAGCTAGTAGCCGGTGACCTACTACGTTTCATGTCTGCGAACGATAATGAACAACCTCTAGTGGTGCATGGTTTCTCGGTGGGCGGCTACCTGTGGGGCGAGCTGTGCGTGCACGTCATGAAGGATCAGCAGCTGTGAGTATACACACACACACACACACACATACACACATACGCACATACACAAACACATACGCGCGTAACACGCATGCATATACGGGCATAGACATATAGACGCAAGCGCACTCGCTCGTACGCACAGAGACAGGCAAAAGCGGGAGCTCATACGTACATACGTACGTATGTACCCACAATATGTACGTACACACGCACGCACACATACGCACGCAATATACACTAACGCACAACACGTATACATGCACACGCAAATACGCTTAACACGTGTTCGCACGCACACACGCATACACAAAAAAAGTTTATTTCGTTTCTAACAAAAAAACACGCGTTTTATTTTACATGCTACACTACTACTATTTAAACATAATGTGGTATTCGTCAAGCTCATCAACATTCCCCTTTATTTATTCTATACATAATCCTGACATACAGGTTTTTACCTAGTTTGGGAGTCAGAGATTTAAAAATGTAAAACTTTTGTCAATAAAGAATTTTTATTTATTTATTTTACATAATTTCAGTTATCAACCGCTCCTCGACCGTGTGGCGGCTCAAATATGGGATTCAGCGGCCGATATAACTGAAATAACCATCGGAGTTCCAGCAGCCGTGTTCCCGAAGAACAAGATCATGCAGAAGACCCTCAAGGCGTATATGGAGTGAGTATATTAGACTTATTTCTTTATTAGATGATCCGGTGAACTTTGTAGAAGCTGCATATATTTGTTAAAAAGTTTTTTGATGCTTCTTATTTATGTTTATCTCTGCTTAAACTTTCGATTAATATTTCAAGATCAAATAAAGCAAATCATTGATACAGGCTATCTCCATTTTGAGCAAAAACGCAAACAAGCAACATTTGTTTCACATCTTTTCCATTATTGTTCTCATATTAATTATTTTTCTGTCGTTACTGTTATATCTACGAGTTTTAAACTTACTTGACTTTACTTTAAATTAATATATGTATTTATTTAAATTGCTTAATATTTTCCCTAACAACAACGCGCATGTATGTTTGACCTCTAATGTCATCACTAATACCACGAAGATATTATTGTATTGAAAAAGTAATCAAATAATCTCTTTGATATGAAATAATATTATTATCGGAATATTGCATTAATTATTGTATAATATGCATTTTAATGCAAATTATCTATTTTTACGATGCTATCTATCACGATAAGACCATCAGAATTTCCGTTTTTAGTAGGTCATTGATGTCAAATTTTCACAATATACAGGATAGAAAATTTTTGGACATCACTACATAGTATAAAACAAAGTCGCTTTCTCTGTCCCTATGTCCCTCTGTATGCTTAAATCTTTAAAACTACGCATCGGATTATGAGACGGTTTTTTATTAGATAGAGTGATCCAAGAAAAAGGTTGTAGTACATATAATATGATTTATTAGGTTTTAGACAAAGCGAGCGAAACCGCGGGCGGAAAGCTAGTAATAAATAAAAGTAATAAAACATATAATGGGAACAAACTTTGAAATGATGCTAATAAGCTTGATTTTGCTCTAATTTTGTTTCTTTCGACAGTTTTGTTTTGTCTTGTTATCACGTATAATGATTGAAGAGTAATCATTTTTCACACCATCACGTGGCGGAATTGTAGGTTAAAAAAGACGGGTTGCACTGGGGGAGTGCCGGCAGAAGTGAAAACTTGATTATTAACGTTGAGCATTTTGATATTTTGGAATGGTATCCGTCTTACGCTTTTTCGATCAGGTCACGTGTCCTGACGCGAGTTTAAGATTTTATACCCATTACAGAAAAAGTGCTCAACGCCGCTAAAGAAGTTTTCACTTCAATAATAATTAATAATTTTTCTACTCCTTTGTAGATATCACCTGAAGACGTTCCACGACGCAGCCACGGTGCACTACATCCGCTCGTCGCAGCTGTTCCACACGAATTTGTGTCACGCTCCCGCACTATTCCTGCTGTCCGCGTCCGACCCGGTCGGCGCCGAGCGCAGCAACCGCGCCGTGTGCGACTCCTGGCTCAAGATGGGCATTAATGTACGTATATGTACAGTTCGTTGAATTTGATATTTTTGGTTTTATGGCATCCAAATGCTTTATAAATATCACTACATAGTATAAAACAAAGTCGCTTTCTCTGTCCCTATGTCCCTTTGTATGCTTAAATTTTTAAAACTCTGCAACGGATTTTGATGCAGTTTTTTTTTAATAGATAGAGTGATTCAAGAGAAAGGTTTTAGTTTATTAATATAATTTATTAGGTTTTAAACTAAGCGGGCGAAGCCGCAGGCGGTAAGCTAGTAAAAGAGAATGACCACGGGTGGTATCGGTAAAATTTTAGTTGTGCCACGTATTCGTGATATTGTTAATTCCTATTTGTATTTATAATGATATATACCGGATAAATTGAAATAAAAGTAAAAGTTTTTGTTTTGACACATATATCTATCTCTCTTGCAAGCGTCCTGCGTCATCTGTCATTGTGTTCGACGCATTGTTCGACGTTATTTATTTTGAAATAATGTTTATTACGATTTACTTTTCACATTTGTCTTGTAAATTAAAATATTACCTATGTAATAAATGTAAAACTTAACGTTCATCGTTAGTTTAACCTCGATAAAGTATTTTTTTAAAGTGTTGAATAACACTATTGTTTTATTTTTATTGTCGCGAACTGCGGCTTATTTACATAAAAACTTTAATAGTTTCTAAAAGTACTAACATCAAGCTTTAAATTGAGCTATATTTCATCTTGACACAATAAGTTTGATTGTGATACCAAGTGCCATAGTAACTTGGGCAATCTCCTTTATAAAGAATAGAAAAACTTCGATCACGAGGCGGGAGTCGAACCCGCATCCTTTAGTTTCCGGGGCGGATGCCTGACCAACTGGGCCACCCGTGACCCGCCAGAGCGATCGAATTTATTCAATTCTTTCAGTTTTATGTGTCTAAAGGACACAACGCGCGCCATCTATTGAGATGATTAACAACCATCTCAACCAATACTAAACACTTTTCAGTGAATACAATATTTGGCGTGTATATAATAAGTATTTATAATTATTGAAGTGAAACTTCTTTATCGGGGTTGGACAAAAATTTAGTGTAACATTTTTGCGTTTCGTCGTACGCGTGACATTTTTAAGGTCATAAAGAAGTTTCACTTCTTACGTGTGTACTCTAGTACACGCATACATTTTTTGGTTATTGGTTAATAAATATATTTTATTTTATTTTTATTATCAACAGTGCACCTGGCACTGCTGGGACCGGTCTCCTCACGTGCAGCACTTCACAAAACACCGCGAAGAATACGTGTCTCTAGTTCGAACTCATCTCGCGAGACACTTGCCCGGTGTTCAGCAAGAGAGACACGAACGGGCTGCTGTTTGAATACATACTTACACACACACGTATACACGTAGATACACACGCGACATACACACACGTGTATACACGTAGATACACACTCGTAGGCCTTAGATATACAAACACATACACGGAATGAATTCATGTATAGGTATACACACACACACTAGATAAACATGCAGACACACATGGGTAGGCACGAGAATTCATGCAAACACATAAACATACATTGAAACTACACATATATGCATCCACATATACACACACACAGGTACGAAATTCATTCACATATACACACACACGCATAAACACAAAATCAATATTACACTCATATTTTTTCGCTCCCACATACACACACGTGCGCACACCTAAGCTTGCGTGTCACTTTCACATACACTTTAATATTATATTGTACCAAAACACAAGGCTTACCTACCAATAACACAAAACGAATTTTAAAATAAATTACACAAATGAATTAATTACACAGATTGTTTCTGATAAATAAATAGCAAAGCAGTAAATATTACTGGCTGCTGAGACATTTTGTTGATTGCCTGAAAAATAAGTTCATTTTTCATGCATACAATCATTATAATAAATATGTAAAGTTAAATAAATGTAACAGAATATTAAAGTTATTGAACGTTCATAATGTATTTTTGAAAGAAAAACGTTTTGTACACCTATTTAAAAAAGTATACCTTATATTTAATTCCAACCGAATTTGTATTTTCCATTTAAGTTCCTTGTAATATGTATTGCACTCATAGTATATTTTATATTTATAAGTTATTGCAATAAGAGTGGTGATTATGTAGCGGGTTAAATGTATCGACTGATTGGTAGAATTTAAGATAGTATTAAAATGTTTTTGTTCTTTAAAAAATTAAAAATATATATACCAGCCGAATTGATAACCTCCTCCTTTTTTGAAAACGGTTAAAAACATTGTACACATTGGGCACATTATATTTCAAGTAAAATATCTCACTTATATTGTAATAGAAATTTTGTAAAACTAGATAAACAGATGGCCAGGACATCTACAGGGTGAATGTAATGCAGTAAACATTAATAAATTAACATTGTTTAGATTTAATTACATATAAAAACTATATCGACAACCATTTCTTGATATGTTTTATGTCCTTATATAAGTGTAGCTCAGATTAAAGTATTTAGAAATAGTTTTTTTGTAATAAAATATTTTTGAAGTTATATTGCGTTTTATTTATCTACGGTTCCTTTATTTTCACCTTACCTTTTTCATTGATGATACTACTTTAAAGACTTCCAGTAGTGGCAATATGCAATTACCAAATAATAAATGTACCTTCATTATTGGGGTATGGGGCAGCCGATTTTGCTAGAGTAAAACTACCAAATGAATGATATCAATATATAGATACTAGCGGTCCGCCCCGGCTTCGCCCGTGGTACCTACATGTTTAAACTATCCTATCTCTCAAGTTAGATCGAACTGCACATGGTGTGCGAATTTTATTATAATCGGTTAAGTGGTTTAGGAAAAACTAAGTCATTTAAAAATTATATTACACTTAGGCTTGGTTGCACCATATTTTTTGTTATAGTTAAGATTAATTTCAAATTAGTAATGGCGACTTTAACATTGACAACGAAATGTACATCCACCAACGTAATTATCAGTCTCAAGTCAAAAGACATATCTATTTTAATTGACGCTTAGTAAAATTAACGTTAACAATAGCTTGAACCACAGACAACTTGAACCAGTGAAACACGAGCGGTTATTAATAGTTAGTGTTAAAATTATGACGTCCTCTATAAAATTTTGTTTGGCTTAATTAAGTAACATGATGCAACCCAGCCTAAGGCTTGGTGGCACCATATTTTTGTTATAGTGAAGATAAGGCATAAAGGCTAAATGAAATGTTTGAATGTCTATTGGCTACATCATGATGTGGTTTGAGCAGATCAATGGTATGAAATCGATATGGGCAAATAAACACAAGGATTTTAGATGAAATGGTCATTTTTTGGTCATATCGTAAAGTAGTTAGTTGCAGTGTGAAGATGGCGAATATTTTACTATTCGCAGTTAAAAAATTCTTAAATAATTCGGTCAATTACAATATGAAGAAAGCTATGAAATGCTATGAAGAAAATAATTTAAGAGGAATAGGTTCGAGTTCTATGGAAAC
Organism: Colias eurytheme; assembly: GCF_061535395.1. Classification (NCBI taxonomy): domain Eukaryota; kingdom Metazoa; phylum Arthropoda; class Insecta; order Lepidoptera; family Pieridae; genus Colias; species Colias eurytheme. The sequence continues at coordinate 7,964,137 of NC_143005.1, read as the reverse complement.
TGCGGATATCTTATATTCAAGAAAAAAATCGTCTAAAATCCTATAAATATATTTATATATCCTACCACAGACTAATAATAATATACTACGTATCCTCCTTTATTATTGTATTTGTTTCTTTTCTAAAAAGCGATTCGTTTCTTCACTACACCATAAACACCATAAGCAAGAGGAAACAGTTCTGTTTTTTTTTTTATTTATGTAACCAAATATTTTTTGGGAAATAAAATTTAGTAGCCAACATGTCATTTTTTTTTCCAAGCTTTTTACCTACTTTCTTCTGGAATGCTTCCTACTAATATTATAAATGTGAAAGTTTATGAGGATGTGTATGTGTGTGTTTGTTACATTTTCACGCAAATATACTACTGAACCGATTACAATGAAATTAAGCACACATATAGATGGTAACTCGGATTAACACATAGGATAGGTTTTATCCCGGAAATCCCACGGGAACGTAAACTATGCAGATTTTTCTTTGAAAACGCGGGTGGAAAGCTAACTTATGCAACAAACACTCAGAGTTGTTTTGACTTATTAGACACTAGCATTTATACTAGAAAAACTCGCATATTTCCCGTACCCGTGAGATTTCCGGGATAAAACCTATCCCATCTGTTAAAACAAGTTACCCTCTACATATTTGCTAAATTTAATTGTAATCGGTTCAATAGTATTTGCGTGAAAGAATTACAAATATACATACATACACATACATCCATCCTCACAAACTTTCACATTTATAACATATAGGATTAGACAAAGGAGTACAGCAGTACATTTTTCTAGGGGAATAAAAAAAACAGAAAAATCATTTAACAAATATATTTACACATTAATTAAAATCGTCATTAAACTTCCTTTTCTTATTCCGTTTCCCAGTTTTATTCTTGTTAATCTTTTGTTTCGGTTGCTTCACCCGCTCTCTGGCCGCCATTTTCAAATGCCACGATCTCTTACTCTTTTTCTTCTCCATTTTAACGTTTTGTCTATGTACATCTGCTTGCATCTTTAGTTTATGGTTGTTCCTCATTTTGTGTGGCGCGCCTGCTTTGGCTGTTAACCCTGTGTATTCATCTATCTGATCATTATCTGGTCTTTTCACGAATTTTCCTACTGTTTCTTGGGGTTTTTTGTCAAATCTCGCCTTTTTCGCGTAACTCTCGTCGGGTATGGATGGCCTCTTTCGTTTTCTATTCTTGCCTTTGCCTTTGTTAGCGCCATCTTCTGTGTCCTTGTTGGCCAAAGGATTATTTGCTATCGACTTCTCCAATCTCTTCTTTCTTGCGTTTAACGCCGTTCTGTCTTCAATTGAGAAGGACACGATGGGTCTCTGAAAGGGAATAATAGTTCTTTAATATTTGGTGACCCATTTAGTGATGAAATATGACTGTTAGAGAACTTTTAAGTTAAAATAAGTCCAGAAATAAATTGTTTATTTACTGAAAGGGATATTTTTTAAGATTACAGAGTACACAAACGCTTCTATTGTATGTGTGTACTTCATTTTGGTCTCTTTTACAAAGGTATATCTTTTTTATCTGTTACGATACGTACAAATATACAACAATGCACCAAAGGACATTTAACGACATAAAATCCTCTGTGCACAATTCCATATGAAACTTAACTATAATCTTCTTATTTATAAAAATGAATCGCAAAATGTGTTGGTAAGCGCATAACTCGAGAACGGCTGAACCGATTTCGATAATTTTTTTTTTATTATATTCCTTGAAGTACGAGGATGGTTTTTATGTAGAGAACACGTAAATATGTACCACGGGCGAAGCCGGGGCGGACCGCTAGTATAACATAATATTTTGACTTTGACTAGAAATGATATTTGAATTTAGATTTTTTTACTTACATTATTTTTGTCAAATACATCGGGATTGTTGTTCAGTTTCCTGAGACACGCGAGCGCGTCCTCGTGCCGCGTGAACATTACGAAGCCGTAGCCTTTGGAACTGCAAACAAAACAAAAATATTAATTATAAGAAAACCATACAATAAACTAAAATGTGTCTGTGTGTGTTCATGCGTTGACAAATAAGCTGCTTTTTTGTAACTTTTTTTTAATTGACATTATTTATGAACAATAATTATTATGCTAAGTGTAACCTCGACTTACTTAATTCACTTCCAAAAAAAACATTTACACCTATATGACTTTATAATAGACTAGCGGTCCGCCCCGGCTTCGCCCGTGGTACATATTTCGCAATAAAAGGTAGCCTATGTTCTTTCTCAGAGTCTAAAGATTATCTGTGCCAAATTTCATCAAAATCGGTCCAGTAGTTTATGCGTGAAAACCATACATACATACAAACCTTTCCTCTTTATAAATAATAATGTGTGTGTGTGTGTGTGTGTTGTGCGTATGTGTATAAAGGCTATACTCACGGGTGATTCCCGTCTTTTTGTAACGGCGCCCTTAAATCCCTCATGACCCGCGCCTCAGTGATAACAGCGCCCTTGCTCGCGAACCGCCGGCACAGGCGTCGTAACGTGTCGTCCGTGTAGTTGGGTGTTAGGTTCGATACTACGAGACGGTAGCGGGACACAAATCTAAGGGAAGAAAGGACATAATCAAGATCAATTGAAATTTTATGTAAGTAAATATGTTAATTAGACAAAAAAAATGCTATTCTGGCTTGGTCTGGATATAAACTCAAACTCATATTTCATTAATTCAGTTATACTTCGTTTAAAAACACTTTTGCATCGCCTTAATAGAGATAGTAATAAACCACCGATTTGGAAAACATTTTCTACAGAGAAAAGCCAACTCTGAAGTAAAAAAAATAAAAACAATTCACCTGACAAAGTCATACTTACAAAATAATTATTAACAAAATGATAACTGCATTCCACCCTTTAACGTACCTCCAAATACTCCCATTTAAAAAAAAAGACGTGTGGCACTCGGGGACTGCCGCGGTAAAGCTATTGCATGCTATGCCTTCAAGCCACACCTCCGTATCCGTCCCCGTGGGGAGCGTGAGAGTTTTTCGTTACGGAATTTCTCGATTCGGTCCCCGCGCTCAAGGCAATAGAAGCTATGCAATAGCTTAAGAAAAAAAAAACAAATCAACATACCTATTCAAATTCTTCAACATCTGCGTCTTGCTCCTCTCTAACGCGAGTCGCTTCGCCATATCGCTCGCGGACACGCCCAACGCTGCCTTCGTGCCAGCCACCACCACTGTGAACCAACTCACTTTGTAGTAACTCACTTTGTACTAACTCACTTGGTACTAACTCACTTGGTACTAACTCACTTTGTACAAACTCACTTTGTACTAACTCACTTCTTAACACTCACTCACTGCCATACCACAATCTCAGTGAACCAACTCACTTTGTATTTACTGACACACGCACTCACTTAGTACTAACTGCTAACTCATGCACTAACACACTAACTCATCATCAACATGCTCATCCTCATCATCACATTCATCTTCAACATCCTCATCACAGTCAACAACTTCTACATTGTCGATAACAACATTAACATTATGATCTTGATCATCACTAGCCCATAAATATATATTAGAATAAAACAATATTGATCGTGTCGCAGAATTTGCGTCATCATGTTTTTTTCCATCTAATATTTAATATTTAATATATATTATAAAGGCGAAAGTTTGTAAGGATGTATGGATGTATGGATGTTTGTTACTCTTTCACGTAAAAACTACTGAACCGATTACAATGAAATTTAGCACACATATAGAGGGTAACTTGGATTAACACATAGGATAGTTTTTATCCCGGAAATCCCACGGGAACGGGAACTATGCGGGTTTTCCTTTGCAAACGCGGGCGAAGCCGCAGGCGGAAATCTAGTTCTTTATATTAAAATTATTGGATTTTTGTAATAGAAAAATATATTATGTAAAAATCGTTTTTGTAATTTAAAAATTGATTTCATTTATATTAACTAACCTCCTTCTTTCACCAAATACAAATTTCTATTATCTTTCGGCTGTTTCTTATCCTTGAGTACATTTTCCCTTTTAAGTGCTGGCTTCACCATCATAACTTGACCGTCGAGTCGGAGTTCACTGGGCGGTAATGCTAAGAAGCGATCGGTATCTTCTTTGTTCTGAAAAATATATATATTTGATAATGGATAAAAGTTTAGTGACGTTCAATTAACAAAAAAAATTACGCTAAAAAATTGTACGAAACAAGCAAAACTTCGCATGCGCGTGGATTTGGCGAATTTATCAGCGATACAAGGCACTTTGAACATTACTGGCACGTAATAAGGTGTTAATTTCAATGAATTTTTTATAGACCGCCACTCGGACATTTTCTGATGGTCTTTTTAGAGGCGACTTGAGTCTAGTTGTTTATGTGCATTGTTGTCTTTGCTCTAAATTTCATTAAAATCGATTCAGTGGTAACAACACTGCACTATTGACAAGTATTTAAATGTTACAGATTAGTAATTTCATTAAATGTTGACACTTTTTGTTATTAAGCAGCGCCTAATAGCGTAATAAAGAACCTAGCCTCGTGTAGTATTGTCTGATAAAGCGCGACATTAGTTTATATAATACTAGCAGTTCGCCCCGGCTTCGCCTGTGGTACATATTTCGTTTTTCGGGATAAAATATATCCTATACGGATTCGGAAGAATCCCTCTAAGTAATGGTAAAAGAAATTTTGAAATTGGTCCAGTACTTTTTGAGCCTGTTCAATACAAACATACAAAAAAGGTTTCCTCTTTATAATATTAGTATAGATTATAAAATATAAAGTTATCCACACATACATACCACAAACTTAATAAAAGCAGATCCCTTAGAGTGTTCAGTGAGTTTGTCCACACACACAAGCGCATATTTAACGGGGCCAGTTTTTTCCGCAAATGCTTGTAATTGTTCATTGTCTATACTAAATGGTACATTGGTTAGGAACACTGTGCATCCATCCTCGGCGTCGTTGAGTTTTATCCTGAAATATTGTATCATACACTATTATGTAGTAAGTAATAAGTAGTTATACTATAGTTATTGTACTTAGAATTTGAAGGAATTCTCTATTGAGTAACACATATTTCGGAAACGCGCTTGTGAAATGATGTGGCGTGTTGACCTTAAAAAAGCAATAAAATTTGTATATTTGAACCTCTTCTCTTTTGTGCCATTATTTTGCATTATGATTCTACACAAACGTCAACATTTCCAATATTTAATGACTATATGAACTGTTCTGACCAATTCAATACAACACAACTTAAAAAAGTCATACAAAATACCTTTGCCTTTCTGGTTGTGTACTAGTTACACTTTTATCATCATCTTCAGCTTCATCTTCATCGTCGTCATCCTCATCATCCTCTTCATCCTCATCATCTGCACCATCTTCATCACTTTCATCCTCATCGGAATCGACTTCTGGCTTTTCATCATCTGATTCATTATCACTATTTTCGCTGTCTGACTCACCTATTATAATTTAGAATTTTACACTTTATACTATTAAAAATGTATTAAAATTAGGATAATCTAATTACAGGTTGATTGAGCACAAGGTTTTATAACCCATACTTGTGCACTGATGTGGCCATCCACCATGGACAATTAATTTCACTGAATGTTTTCTCTATTGTACATTTTTTATTATTGCTATCATGACTGATTTTACTGCAACAACATACCTACCTAGAAATGGTTTCTTATTTCTGTAATGTTTCCATATTCTATAGAAGTTATTACTTATTATGCAAGGTTTCAAAAAGATTTGTCTCCATTCAAACAATTGAAAAATCGAAGATATGCAAATCTTTTTTCCAAGATTTTCTTAAGTATGTTATTAGAAATTTAGACTCACTTTTGACTTCCTCCTTAACATCTTCACTAGATATATTTAGCGGTGGGTGATCATCATCATCATCAGAATCGTCTTCCTTCTTCACCTGGTCTTCCATCTCAATTTGTTGGTTAACAACATGCTGCATGTATTTGTCTTTCGCTACAGCCCAATCAACGGATATGGGACGACCTGTAATAGAACATTAAACCACTTAAAATTATATACAATTTTTCAATACCACAAAAACGACAGAAAATTTTAAGATTTTATTTTATTTCATACAAATACAGTTTGATTCAAACTTAATGGCAGTTCGGAAGTTGGCTGCGAATGCATGTGCGCGCAAATCCGTCCCGTACTGATATCTTAAATTGTTTTCTGCGCATCAGATTGTTCGATGTTCCGAGCCGCCATTAAGATTGAATCATACTGTATTACATGGCAATTGTTTTTCTTCTTAATAAAAAATATAAGTTTAATGATATACAATGTAAAAAATACTTATTGAGCACACATTTATCCAATGAACAATAATCTCATATTCCCAAGGATTTTGATCATGAATTAAAAATTACAAAACAATAAATCAAATACATATAAAAAAATCAAACTCACCCAAAAATGGCTTCATATTTGTATTGAGCAGAGCCTTCTTCGCCATTGGTACATTTTTAAAATGTACAAACGCACAACCAACCAGCTTTCCATCTGGTTTCTTCAACAATTTCACTTCCTGTATAGTGCCATAGGGCTCAAAGTGTTCCTTGAGTGTTTCTTCTGTGGCTTTGAATGAAACATTTCTGATGATAAGCCGAGCGTTACGATTAATTCGTACTTGTTTTTCCTCTTTCTTTACTTTCTCCTCTCTCTTTGCTTTCCGCACTTCCCCGTTTTGTTCTTCTGTAATTATAAGAGTAGACTTCATCAATAAAAAATAAAAAAATGTATATTTATTAAATGTGTGTGTTTTAATTAGTTTTATACCTACAAAAATTGTGGAGAAGAAAAATACTTATGTTTATAGCAACGCATATGTGAATGAAATATATTATTATTAAGATGCATAATCATATCCAATCCAAAACAATATCCCACTGTCTTCACAAAATATTCTTAATTTTAGGCCCTTAGCTTCTTATGCAAACTATGATTTGTTCAATCAATAATCAACATACCTTTAACTCTAGGTGTTCCCTCTTCATCGTCAGAAGAAAAGCTTACAGTTTTCAGATTTGGCTCTCTATTGGGCAACTCTCCAGTGTATTTGTCCTTTTGTACTGCCCATGATACATATATTGGTCTACCTGTAAGTAGCAAGAGTGATATATCAATGTATTTATGTAATATGTCTAGTATTATACAAATTATCCTATCCTACTAATATTATAAATGCGAAAGTTTATGAGGATGGATGTATCCTTGTTTGTTACTAGATTTAAATTAAACTTTATAGTAAAATAGGTCATCAGAATAACACATGAGCGTCAGAAATATTTTATTTTACCCACGGGTTCGTCCGCGGGTGAAACCTCGCGGCACAGGTAATAAAATACAATACATTACCTACCTAGAAATGGTTTCTTATGTGTTTCAACTAGCGCCTTGTTTGCCATCGGCACATGTGTAAAGTGCACAAAAGCGCATCCAACAAGCCTTCCATCAGGTTTCTTTAATAATTTGACCTCCTCAACAGTTCCATATTTTGAAAAGTGTTCTTTTAATGATTCCTCAGTAGATTTGAATGAAATATTTCTTACTATAAGTCGGGCATTACGGTTGACACCGTCTTTATACTTGGTATTCGCTTCTGAGTCCATATTTCCCTCTTCAGGCATTTTGGCTAATGTTTCCTAAGATCAACACGTGTGGCGAGCACTGTTCGTACCGATTAGGTTATCAGCTCGTATTGTTTATGTACAACTGTAAAAATGTTTCTCTACTTTTTATTATGATAAATACTATGTAAAGTAATTATACTATTTAGTATAAATTATTATAGAAATAAATTTTCTACGTTCCACAAAAAATCACAATTTCGTGTTATTTAAAATCTCAAAAATACTGTCATTTGGACACTGACACCACAGAGCAAGACTGACACCAAAAATGTTTTTGACATGATTTGGTAGTGTTGTACACACTGTAGTGCATTTTTTATAAATATAAAATTATACTTTTCTCGAATACATTTAACAAAGGAATCCATTACATTACATAATAATTATCACAAGAACAATAACATGTGAATCGCTTTGCTGAAAAGTATCATCAGAACACAATTAAGAACTTAAAAGTACTGTACTTTAAAACCGGTAAAGCATACAAACAATACATCTCTTTGACCAAAACAGCTGATTGTCAAATCGAATTCATATTTCATAATCGCAAAATTGATTCGAAATTGATTTATTTTGTAAGCGAAAATAATTAGAAACATGAATATAAGAAGCACATATCGTATATTTAGTAGGCCCGCCATTCTATCTATGATGTGTAAAAGAGAAAAAGGGTACAAAGTTGTAAAGAGACCGGATCCAAAAACTCTACGAATGCCTTCAGTCGCCGATGCTCCTAGTATTATGGATATATTAAAGGAAAAAATACGCTTAAATGGCCCATTAACTGTAGCTGAATACATGCACATAGTGATAACAAACCCAACAGAGGGGTATTATATGAAAAAAGAAGTAATTGGTCAACAGGGAGATTTTGTAACCTCTCCAGAAATAAGTCAATTATTTGGAGAAGTATTAGCAATATGGTTTTACTCGGAAACGCAAAAGATGGGTTCGGGTAAACCGCTACAAATCGTTGAGCTGGGACCTGGTAATGGTACTTTAATGGTTGACTTTTTAAGGGTGGGTTAGTTTTTAAATAATAAGAAATTAAAGATTAACACAACATAATCTTTATATTTATAAACCTAATGTATTATTGCCACTCAGGAAAGAATTGACTCGAATATTAAATATGTGTTGATACTAGATTCTTACAGATATTTAGTTTAATAAATATATTATCTTGTCAGGTCTTAAACAAGTTTAAATACAAAGCCAATGAACTGAGTATACACCTTGTGGAGATATCAAAGACGATGCAGTTGTTGCAAGCTGGCAGATTGTGTGTGAGCCATAAAGAAAGTGAAATTGAATTACCTTATGACAGAGAGGTAATATAGTTCTTTTTATATTTACTATATTTAATTTGATTCTCATGATTATTTTATTCATTCTTGTCAGTTACTATAGCAGTTGAAATATGAATGAATAGTGGGATATTCTTATAATTTTTTTTTTCTAAATTTTCAGGGTGAAACAGTAAGTGGCATAAAAGTATATTGGTATAATGATCTCAAGAAGGTTCCAGAGAACTTTTCATGGTATATCGCACATGAATTCTTTGATGTATTACCAATTCACAAGTTTGAAGTAAGTACTGTACTTATATTTTCAATCATATCAATATATAAAAAAGTACATTAGTGATTGGGTAATAAGGAATAACACTTTTATACAATAAACATAGTAGAGTAGATTTAATTCTAATGTCTTTACTAGAGAACTATTCTATTAAATACATTTTTTTTTCTAATCTTTTACAAATGTGTATGTTCATAATCAGTCTAGTCTTGATAATGCAACTTATGTATGGTTTGAAACTAGATGGCATTGTTTTAATAGATCCAATTGATTTATATCTGATTAACCATCAATAATTTTATCTTTTAACTTTAAGAAAACGGATAAAGGCTGGAGGGAAATTTTAATAGATCTAGATGAAAATCAGAAGCCATACTACAGAATATCAGGAGATGAAACGCAAAGCGTCAAATTACTTGTCCGTCCACCTCTAGACGCGGGAGATAGAACTGAGCTAGAAGTCAGCCCAAGGTCTTTGGGAATCGCCAGACAGTTGGCAGAGAGGGTTGACCAGTTTGGTGGTCTCGCGTTGATAGCAGATTATGGGCATGAGGGTGAGAAGGGAGATACTTTCAGGGTAAGAAACATCATTTTGAAATTGTCCTGAATATTTAATTTATTTTATATAAATTTTGATAAAATTGTATAGCGGGTGCATTAGTATTGAGTATAAATACAATAAACAGGGTTAAGCTTTCTTATCTTGGCATTTAAAATGAAGTATTTTGAATTTTTTAATGAAGTAAAACAAAAAAAAAACAATTATTGAAGCATTGAAAGCTGTATGTCTATTTCACTTATAAGAGCATTTGCATTATATTATAATTATAAGTATTCATACTTACAATATTATGAATTCTGTTAATTTCAGGCGTTCCACAAACACCAAGTAGTTGATCCATTGGAAAACCCAGGTGTATCAGATCTCACAGCTGATGTGGACTTCAGTCAGTTACGAGTAGCCGCATCAAAGGCACCGGGAAGAGATAACTATGCTATTGTCATGGGTCCAGTGCTGCAGAAGGACTTTTTAGATCGCATGCAGGCTAAAGCTCGATTAGAGGTAATATTGCTGCAAGTGATGATAGATTACGAGAAATAAATGACGCAAATGTTATTTTTTTAGGAGATAGTATAATTTAAAACTTTTTTTGTAGCTAAACTAATGTTGTCACTTGCCTGTCTGTGATTGTTGTGTAACAAGCTGTGCTCCGCGGTTTCACCCGCATTACTTCGCTCTTGTTGGTTTTAGCGTGATGATATTATATATAGCCTTATAGGCTCTCTAACACCGAAAGAATTTTTCATATCGGACCAGTAGTTGAGAGACCTGAGATTAGCGCGTTGAAACAAACAAACTCTTCAGCTTTATAATATTAGTATAGATTACTTGATCATTATTTTTTTCAGGTATTGATAAATAGTGTAAGAAATGAAGAAGATAAAGAAAAGTTAACAGCCTCTTACAACATGCTAGTGGACCCACAGAAGATGGGAGAAAGATTTAAATTTATGGCGTTTTATCCCTCTGCCATGGCAGAAATGTTAGAAAAATACCCTCCCGTGGGGTTTGCTAATCTCACCGTTAAATAGATGTACATGTAACATAATGCTTGTTATGTCTTGTAAATAAATAGTTATTTTAAATTTTGTGCTGTGTTTTATTTCTAGAACTAAAAGAAAATATCCACATTTTAGTAAATGTAGGTAGACACATAATAAACTAATTTCATAGCAACTATGTGGGGTAGGAAAATATTTTTTTTATAATACCTAACTACAAACATACAGCATTTTTTTACACACATTATATTTTAACCATATTTTAACTGCTGTTTTTTTTTCAATTCATGACGATTTAAAAACTATGGCTTGCTGGTTCAATAATTAGATAACGGAAAAAAGCAATTAACAAATCCTTAAATAGGGCATAATGAAATCGCTCCTCCGATACACCGGCTCAAGGTAAAAAGTGAACTGTAATAACTAAACCAAGAAGTAAACTAAAGAACCACAGAAAGAACTAAAATGTATATATAGTAACGTGTATAGGTATCATAGGTATATAGTGGGTATACACAAATGTTTTGTATTATATAATTTTACTTTAAATTAAATGGAATTAAAATTAGGTAAGTAATACATATATTTATTTATCATAGGATAATTTAAAAGTTTACCTTAGTTTCGGCACAGGTTTCGGTCTCTCTCACTCGCGAAGTAGAATATTAAACTTTAAAATTAAAAATAAATAAAGGACCACATTTGAAAACCGTTTTGATATCGAATGAAAATTGTTTTTGTCAGTCTACCAATCACTGCACTCGCTTTTAGTCAATATCCAATCACAACTCTGGGGGCGAGGGTCCCTGACTTCGTGCGAAAAAGACAGAGCTATATATTTTGTCACAGATCTAGATCTGTGTATTTTGTCGTCTATCGCTATCTGCTTCAGCGTAATAATTATAATCATCAGTCATCACACTCATAGCATCCCTGCTAAAACAGCCTAGTTATTTAGGTTAGTCCAAGTTAGTATATATATTAATTATTATTCTACAGTACTCATAACGATGATTCTTTTTATTGCTTAACTAGCTTTCCACCTGCGGCTTCGCCCGCGTTTTCAAAGAAAAACCCGCATAGCTCCCGTTCCCGAGGGATTTCCTGGATAAAACCTAGCCTATGTTGCTCAGTGAAAATGCAGTTTTCTAATGGTGAAATAATTTTTAAAATCGGTCCAGTAGTTTATGCGTGAAAACCATACATACATAATTACAAACCTTTCCTCTTTATAATATTAGTATAGATTTATGTGGATATTGAATGTTATTTCAGTAAAAAAAATATACTTATGAACTCATCACTCATGTGAAAATAACACAGAACAGTAAAGTAGATAGAAGTGTGATGTGGGCGTGGCCCACGTGTCACTTGTAAGGTAAGATCACCTAACTTGCTCTCAGTTGTGCGCAGAAAAATATTCGAGTCGGTTGTCAGCTGTCAAACCTTTTTTCCGTATTTATTCATTAATTAGGACGTGTTGTTCGGTATTAGAGTGCAAAAATGATAGCAGACGAAATAATATCAGCAATGGAGGCATTTCATACCATCGGTAAGTCTTATTTTTATTTATTTTACATATAATATTTTATGTTATTTCTTCGCTTGTAATTTGTCAAAATTGTATACAAATATCTAGTCAAAATGAACCTTAATCCGTAAGACATTAGTACTATTATAGATTGAACAGCAAACAAGAATTTCTGGAATATTATTGCAATAAACAAACGAATGTCGCTTTAGTGATGCTTGTGGCGCATATCGACAGTATCGATACTTTAGAAAAGACAAAAATTATAAATATTAAATTTTATTTTATTTTTCCTTAGCTTTCATTTGTCCAATTTATTTACAGATTTCCCAAAGAGGCTAATTTAAAAGAGAAATGGATAAATGCAACGTGACGAGTTAACTGAATGCCGAACAGCACTAAGCAGTCTAACAAAGGCCACCGATACAGCAAACCTACGGCAGTTCCAAGATTTAAAATAATGCATATTTTCTGTTTGTATTTTGTAAATATAGATTAATACTATTCTATTCCGTTTTTTTATTTAATAATAATAATATAAAAAGACGTACTTAGTAGTAATAAACATACTCCAAAATGTGACACATTATACTATACTCGTATAATAGAAAGAAAAAAAAATACACAAAAAATATTTATTTGTGAATTATCGATATCTCGATATCGATAACAAGGCTGACATCCCTCAGGGCATAGCATCAGATAAATATCAAGTTAATGTCATTAATGTTGAGTGACACAAATTTCAACCTTATCTCTATGTGTTGAGGTTCAAAGTTATATCTATTGAAAACTAACGCCCTCTGTTGTGGAGTAGCTGAATGTTTTTCGAATTTGGAATTTCTGTGCAATGAGAAACAAAACAGCTAATATACCTAGAGATGTTATACTAAAATAAACCGTAACATGGTGCGTTAGGGTACATATTGAAATGTTGAATTTATAACCTAAGTCAGTTTTTACTCAAATTAAGCAGTCCAATCAAAGGCATAGTTTACTTGTAGTGTACTGTATAACTATCGGTTTAAATGTGTGGGTTTGGCGACACTGGTTTTCATACTAATTATGACATTAAAGCACTTCTATTTGTTTTTATTGTTCTGTGGAAAATAAAATACATACAATGCCTGCCCTCGACTTGATCTTGATCGAATAAACAGAAATTCTATAACCGGTAATTTTCATGCATTAATTTTATTAATCTGTGATTTCTGTTATTGCCGGTGACGGGTGCTAAGAACTTTATTTTCTAATCTGTGACTATCTATTTATGAATTGTGATTTGTCGCACAATTCTAATTTTATTTTAACTTCCTATCCTGATAGAGAGTCATTTTTAATATCTTCAGTTATTATAAATTATAAACCAACACACTTGTAATCAGTAATTAGTTTCTTACTGCATCATTTTCTAGTTGGACTTATTTTTGGTAATTCATGCTGCGATGAAACGTCAAATTATTCAGTGGTTTGTTGAAGTTGCCAATGAAAGAGAAATCGTGCAGTTGTGAAAAGTTAAAGTGTACGTTCTGTTGAAAATCAATGGTAATAAAAACATTTTGTGCTCTTAAAATAATAATACAAGAAAGTGAGGAGACGTTTCTGAACAAAGAAATCCTGCTGGATGATTTAGCGATTACAAACGAAGGTAGGTAAGGTTTTCTTTTGTTGTGATGGTTATTCCGTCGCAGTTTTCATTTTCTGTCTGATGCATTACTTATCGGACTAATAAAAATGTACACTTTTACATTTACGTAACATAGGCTTGTAAATACCTATCTTTATACATTACTAGATTGATCGAGATTAAAATCGAACGATATAAATAATAAAATATTATTTTTAATTTATAAAAATAGAAAATACAACTTCTATTAATGGATAATGAAACATAGCATCGTATTTAATCTAGTACTCTCAAAAATTTATATAGAATTTTATATTTTTGTAAAAATGGAATACAACTCTTATTAACTTTGATAAAAACATTAAGAAAAGTCACTATGACATTCTTTTTAACTTTGTTGCTAATCTTTATCAATAATTTGTAATATAAAATAATATAGACTGTATCCTTTGTTGGAAAATCATAAATATAAATAAATAAATAAATTTGTACAAAGTTCATGATTTATAAACACTGCTGTTATGATTTTATGTTATGAAGTAATTTTAACAAAATCATCATTTGAGCTATAATATTGTTGTGAACTTTCACTATCTAAGTCACGCTATTGACTTCAGTGGACTCAAGTTGAAAGTAAGTGACGTTTGAAAGAAATAAAACAATAAATAATCATTGAGTTTCGCTATTTTAGTTTCTTAATGAACAGTTGTTATTGTGAACAAAAACTACAGAAGACACCTGTTAGACTAGAATCAACATTATAAAATGAAATTTGAAAATTGCTTTTTATTTATTAATATAACTTACAAAAACATGTATTCAACAGCAATTTTTTTATTTCAACCAAAACATATGGGCATATTGAATCCTATTAATATTATAAATGTGAAAGTTTGTATGGATGTTTGTTACTCTTTCACGTAAAAACTACTGAACCGATTACAATGAATTTTAGCACACATATAGAAGGTAACTTGGATTAACACATAGGATAGGTTCTATCCCGGAAATCCCACGGGAACGGGAACTATGAGGGTTTATCTTTGAAAATGCGGGGGAAGCCGCGGGCGGAAAGCTAGTTATTTTATATTTTTGAAATATTTATCTTATTATATGTATCTTAGAAGAATTTAAAGCATTTTATAATTGCATTCTGAATTTTTTTTTGTGGCATGAACTTAACTTCTACACTACTACAGCTTATATGTATTACATATTAGTATTTCATAGTAATGTAGTGTGTACATAATGAAGCAAGCCAAATTCTCCCAATCATATGTTACTCTGTAAAGAGGTAACTTTCTACTTGGGAAAGAAATTTAAAAATATGTCCTGTAGTTTTTGTCTTGCAACTGTACAAATGCACATACTTCAATTTCTCAGACCTACCCGATATTCTTAATACAAGGAGATATAATACAACATTCAGTCCTTAAATTCAATTATTTTTTAAGTAATCTTCAAAATATGTAGTATATTATTCTTTTATTTACTTCTGAACAGTGGCTATTTGAGATAGACATGATAAGCCTAGAAATTTATTTGCTTTATTACAGTAGATAATAATCTAAAGCTGAATGAGTTGTAGTCTATTTCTTGAATAAAATTATACATGTTACAGCATGACTTCAGACTAAAAGCTCTATTTTAAGTAGATAATAATAAAGTCAATATGTAAATGCAGAATAAAATATTTCTATATTATTTGAATATTATGTTAATATACTAGTTTATCTGGATCTTTGACTGCATATATCAAAATTATTATCATCTCTAAAGATAATTATTATTTAATATCCATTCACAAATTTTATAATTTGATTGAAACTAAGGAAAACGTCTATGCATGTCTGTCACGTCATGCCTTTAGAATAAATTTCTTTTTTTTTATTTTTTTTTATTGACCATGTTTTTGGTCCTTCATCTTATCAATGAGAGTACAGAATATGTAGAGTAGGTTATTGCTGAAAATAAAATTATGTAAATCTTGTAGCTGGCTACTTCATATTTCTTTATATTGCTTCATCTTAATTATTCATGGTCTTGTACAAGTTATTGTTCTTTGGTAAAACTCTATTGGGAATAGTCAACAAAAAAATTGAGGTCAATATTGCATGTAGGAATAAAATAATAGATTTTAAGAGAAATTTAGTTAGAGAGGCCATACACGGGCGGCTCGAGCTCTTAACGGCTTAGCAATGTACACTGACTACTCGAACGGTCGGTCGTTGACTGCTCGAGCTGTCGCTACAAACCGCGCAGTTGACGGCTTGAAGCGGTCGCGACGGCTCGAGCAGTCCGTGTACGGCAGTGAATGAATGTCTATAGTTCACCACGCGGTCGCGGCTTCAAGCCGTCTGTCTCAACTGCTTGAAGCGGTCCGTGTACGGCCGCCCATTTAATTAATACAGTACCAAGTTAATAAGATAATTGCACAATTTTTCTAAATGTTACATTATAAGATGTGATAAAAAATTTAAATTGATTAACTATAGCCAATGTGTAGTTTAAGTAAACATTATTATTGCATCACATTATGCATAATTTGTTAGCACTTTATATGTATATTTTGTTATCCATGTTGAAGTTTCCCTGAATATTATCACTAAAGAACATATATTATTATGTATTTTTATTTGATGCTTGTTGTTATGGATCTTAGTTAGGTTAGTTTATTTTAACCCGTTGGTTGTTAGAAAAGCATTTAAAACTTACTGTGAAAGACAACTTTAAAAGAAATGTAGTGTAGGAGAGTATACTTACTAGAATGTTTATTATCAAATGGTTTCTCACGTAGGTATATTATTTTATTTTTGATTAATTTGCTATAACTTTCGTCAAGAACATAATATAGGTATAGTCTTAGGGCCGGCGCCCACTGCCGGCACGGCGTGGCATGGCAGGGCAGAGGATTTTATTACTAATGAAGTTATTTTGAATCTTATTTCAATCAGCCACGATGCCACGATGCCGCGACGTATCGCAGGATGCTGCAGCATGACGCGGCACGCCGCAGGATGCGGCGGCATGACGTGTCTTGCTTTGGGGTCGAGGAATTATGATTGCTAGCTAGTTGAAATAAGGTTGAAACTTATGCAGTGGGGCTTTTAGCAGGATGCCACGGCATGCCGCGGGATGCCATTGCACGCCGCGGGATGCTCTGCCGTGCCATGCCGTGCCGTGCCGGCAGTGGGCGCCGGCCCTTAACCTTTATGTCCAACAAAATATTAAAAATTTTTGAAGTAATCAGATGTTCAAGTGACCGTGCCCCTATGTAATTAGAAAATTCCATCTACCTCTTCATTCATGAATCACAAGCTGCTTGGCTTTATGGAAGAACTCGGGTGGTTTCAGTTTTAGTTAGTTTCCCCCACCTCCCTCTCTCACGCAAAATAGGCGCTTGACAGTTGACGTCGAGTCGCGGAGAAATGCCCGAATATATCATGTAATGAATATATCATGAATCATGATCTCGATGTCATAACAGTTTATAGTCTAGTAGACTTCAGTGTAACCTAGAAGCCTTGATATATTTCATTTGCGGTTCAATAAACACATTCAAGGTTACGTCTGTAAGGGTGAAATAGAATAAGAAACAAGTTTTTATTTAACATATGAATAATTATTTATATATGGACAAGTGTTCGCAATTTGCTTCGCCTTATGCCCGGAAAGGTCGTTGCCTTGACCTTTTAGAGGTGACGATAAAAAAGCGGAAAAACTAGGAGGTTGTGGAATTTGGCGCGCTTTTCCCTTGTTCTAATTGGTTCAATTTTTTAGCCCAAAATACAAGGCTACCTTATTCTTTTAAATGCACTTGTAATAAAATTTATTTGTTAGTTTCTATTATAATTATTCTGAAATATAGGCACTCCAACACAAGTATGCACTTAAATAAGCAAATAAGCAGATTTCTTACGTATTTAGGTATTATATAAACATACATCATCTCTACACCGTAGGTACGTCTGTGGTAGACAGTAGACACTATACTTCTATTAAAAATTAAGATCAAACCGTCGCATACTCATTTGAATATATCGCAAAGACGTTAAAATTACCTCAAAGAAACATGTGACTTGTACCTATTCTATTTATGGTAAAACTATATTTTTTAAAAGAGACATTATTAGTTCGATTAATTTCGAGTGCCTAAGGCCATGCGCAGACGACAGACTATCCGTGACGCACTTTTTAGTCTGTGAAAATAGAACCTATGAAATTATATGCAGTAACGCACACGACGCGCAAAAAGTCCGGCGCACAAAAAATCCGTGTAATTCGGGCAGACCGCACCGCGCCGCTCCGCACAAAAGTGTGTGAAAAGAATTGAACGTTTGCTTCAACGCGCGCTAACGCAGACGGCGCACACTTTACACGATTTCCATAGCGTCTACGTCCCTACAGCTCTGCCGACAAAATGATCGAAGATGTGCGTCGTGTGCGTTGAGTCTGTGAAAAATCCGCGACCGACTTTTTGCGCGCCATGCAGACTTTTTGTGCGCCGCAGACTCGATCGCACAAAAAGTGTGCCGTCTGCGCAGGGCCTTATTGTTAATAATTTGCACGTTATCTCGCACAATAAAATTCTTTTATTTGTATACCATGACCTCTAAACCATTTGGCGTCGGTCACGTACATGAAAATGGCGACGAAAAATAACAAAATAACAATAATCTTAAGTACAATGACTGTGTGACCTACTGAGAGGAGACTAAGAGGTTGTTGACTTGATAAGATAATGCTTGAAAATAATATTAAAACTCTGTAATAATAAAATATTAGATATAATAAGAGGAATATATACCCCATATATTCCTCTTACACAATAATGCCATGGACCAAAAACTGTAATGCCTATCAGAATCAGTTATCTACAGGTTGTAGAAGCTGTAATATTTTATTATTTTAGTATCATGAAGCAAACATTTGATTACTGTTTAATGTTTATAAAATTTAAATTCTAGACGAAATCATACCTGATTATTTATTTCAAACTAATGAAAAGTACGTACTCGGTACTATAGTCTATCTATCTATACAATTATTAATACAGCGTGTAGCGCCGCTATAAAGTAAATCGTTGGCTATTTTTTCCCGCGTGAAATGAAAAACAAACACGCCGCTGCTTTACACGTTTCGTTATGAATAACGAATAACGGCCGTTGGAAACGAAATTTACACTCCCACGCAATAGAAGCTCTTCGTATAAAAATAATATATGTACCTAGATATATCACACGTGAATCGAAAATAATTTTCTATCGCGTAAATGTTTGTTTTGGCAATCGAACCCGGGACTTCGGATCTAGTGGTTGATTTTGTTCATTTTATTAATTATTGTGAGTATGTTTTTTAATAATGTTAATATTTAATAATACAAAATAACATCAGTGTAAATGACGCAATTTGTGCATGTCGTGCAGTTTCTCGAAGTAATAAATCGATATGAATGCGGTTTTTTATAAATCGAAATCGAAAGTCTAAGAGCCAGCGCGCACGAGCAACTTTGTCTCCGCAACTATTTTGTCTCTCCACCCATGGGCTAGTATGAAAGTGCGCGCACGTAGCGACGCAACTCCCCATACAAATTGATGGGAGAGACAAAATAGTTGCGGAGACAAAGTTGCTCGTGCGCGCTAGCTCTTATAGATAATATAATATTTAGTTATGTTATATTGTAACTAAATATATTATCACGTCTGGACTAAACTACAACAACAATTTGGATAAAATTTGGGGAGAAGTTAACGTTTCAGGAGAGAGTTTTATTTTCAAATTTTAACCCTTGAAGGATTGAAATAGGTAATGGAAGAACTGCCCTTGGTTTTGTCCGCAGGTGAAACCGTGTTTAACTAATTTTAATAATATTTAAAAGTTGAATGCACTATAAAGGAATAAAACAGCACCCTGACGAGCAGCGCGCTTCCACCTCGGCGACGGGCTTCTGCCCCAGGTGTGGGGGGCAATGCAGTCATTAAGTGTCCGGCTATTTCGGTGCAGTGTTTTGTGTGTGAAAATTATGGTCATTTTGCTAGAATGTGCAAAGTAAAAAAAAAGTGTTAGAAAGTTACACGATATTAGTGTGCTAGAAAATTACGTGGACGAAAACTGTGAGTCATTTTAAGCTATTGCATAGCTTCTATCGCGGGCCTTGAGCGCGGGGACCGAATCGAGAAATTCCGTAACGATAAAATCTCACGCTCCCCACTCCGACGGACACGGAGGTGTGGCTTGAAGGCATGCTATACAATAGCTTTACATACGTTCTTAATAATGTCGTTTTTTATATCCGTTCTTAATAATGTCTGTGAAATCTATTATTGTTTGTCAAATTACTGGTTTGAGATTCTGATAGGCGAGTAAGGCCCTGAGAAATTTAAGTTGGATTCTGGGGCCGATGTTTTGTCGTATAAACGATTCTTACAATTAGGATATAAGACTGATATTTTAACTATTAATAATAACATAAAACTTCAATCCTATAGCGGTGATTGTATTTCCATTCAGGGAACTTGTTATTTAAAATGGTGGCATAAAAATATTCAATATGAATTAAAATTTGCAATCGCTGATATTGATTGTCAAAGCGTGTTGGGATTAGTTACAGGCGTGTTTAATCGTATAGGAGCTGGCAACGTTGACAAGAGAGAATTTTAATATAGTTGGTTCTTTGATATACTGTTTCTCTTCCTATTTCCATCAACATTATCAACCATCAAGTAATTTCACTTATTTCGATGACATTTTAATTATTTTGAAATAGAAAATTGCGTATGGCACCATTTTTTATTGCAAGACGTTTTTTTCGTTGTTAAATACAACGAAAAAAACGTCTTGCAATAAAAAATTATGTCTGATGGATCTATCTAAAGGCAAAATATTAAAAATTACGCGTTAATAAATGATTTTAAATTACGGATATTTTCCTGTGCGCACTAATAAACGCAACCACTACCGCCAGCCAGACAGCCCGGACTCTAACCGAAATAGCAAGAGAAACAGTATATCAAAAACCCAACTATACTAAAATGACTTTTTTTAAAACGTTACTATAGCTCCCGTACCATAATGTAAGGATTAATTAAAAGAATTCATTCTTTAAATATATCGGGAAATGAAGATTTATTTAGCGGATTGGGATGTTTACCGGGTGAATATCATATTGTTGTTGACAATAGCATAGCACCGGTTATTTGTGCGCCACGTTAAGGTGCCTTTAGGTTTGCGTGATAAGTTACAGGGGGAGTTAGATAGAATGTTACAATTAGGCGTGAAAAAAGTGTCACATCCCACTCCGTGGGTTAATGCGTTAGTTGTTGTGGCTAAGAAAAACGGTAATCTACGTGTATGTTTAGACCCGCGGCCTCATAACAAAGCAATAAAACGACCACACTTTCAATTGCCAACCATAAACGAATTAGTTTCTAAAATGAATGGCGCGAAATTCTTTTCAGTTCTCGACGCGAATTCTGGATTTTGGTCAATAAAATTAGATAGTGAAAGTGCTGATTTGTGTACATTTAATACACCGTTTGGACGGTATCAATATTTAAGATTGCCTTTCGGCTTGGCGCCCCTGAAATTTTTCATGCAATAATAAAACAATTATTTGAAGGTCTCGACGGTATCGATTCATTTATTGATGATATAATCTGCTGGGGATCTACTAAGCAAGAACATGATATAAGGTTGAATGCATTATGTAAGAGAGCTAGAGAAATTAATTTAAAATTTAATAAAGATAATTGTCGAATTTGCGTAAATGAGGTCAAATATTTGGGTTACATTTTTAATAAAGACGGGATGAAAGTTGATACAGAGAAGGAAAGGTCTAAAAAGGTTTTTAGGAACGACTAATTTTTATCCAAATTTATTCCAAATTATTCTGAGCATATCTTTCCGTTAACCAGATTCTTAAAAAAAATATTTATCGTGGTGTTGGGATGACCGATTTAAAAAAAATAATTAGCGCGGCTCCCGTGTTGGCATTGTTTGACGTAGGCAGCGACGTAGTGGTGTCGGTTGATGCGAGCAGCGTGGCGCTGGGCGCCGTGCTGCTGCAGCGCGGCCGCCCCGTGGAGTGGAGTACGCGTCGCGCACGCTCACCGATACTCAAACTAGATATGCTCAAATCGAGAAAGAAATGTTAGCTATCGTTTTGGCTTGTGAGAAGTTTCATCAATACATTTACGGTAAAAAACACATTTTATTTGAAACCGACCATAAGCCTCTCGAAAGTATTTTTAAAAAATCACTTAATTCAATCCCAGCACGCTTACAACGTATGATGTTAAAAATACAGGGTTACGATTTAGTAGTTACGTATAAACCAGGAAAATATATGTACATTCCCGATACATTGTCACGCGCGCCTCTTCTGGATTTATATGATGAAAACATATGCACAGCAATTTTGAATCAACTTAAAATGGTTGTTAATAATATACCTATTTCTCAAAATAAGTTGACACTTATTAAACAGAAAACAGCTAAGGATGGGACACGGGAGCCGAGCTAATTATTTTTTTTAAATCGTTGAAACTTTTTTTATGACCGTCTTCCCAACACCACGATACATATTTTTTTAACAATCTGGTTAACGGAAAGATATGCTCAGAATAATTTGGAATAAATTTGGATAAAAAATTAGTCGTTCCTAAAAACCTTTCTAGACCTTTCCTGTCCTTGGGCTCAGGCATCTCGACGATTGCTCTCAGCTTCTCTGTATCAACTTTCATCCAGTCTTTATTAAAACTATTTTCTGGATTCCAGGAAAACCCACCATCAAAATGAGTTACCAACGAAGAAACGATCGCCAAAATCGTCCTCCTCCCCTCCAAACCAATCAAACCAATCGGAACTGGCGTGAACCCGAAGATGAGAGGCCCTCCCAGCAGGCCCAGAACCAACGTCGTTCTCGTCCACCGAGTCAGCGAAAGCGTGATGCCGCGCGGCAGGATGCTTTTCGTGAGAATCACCCCAAGTCACAACAAGCTTTGAAAGATATAGAAGATAATAAAATTAATAAAGCATTATACTTTGGCTTCGGTGATTCCTTAACAGCCGAAAAGCAAGTTGACTTCTCCATACAGAAGACCGCCCCAGTAGTCCCCGTTACTACACGGGCTGTGGGTTTCTACACTCAGTGGATGTATAAGAAGGTTTACGAGTTCTACGGCCGTAGACCTGATCGCATACCGGAATGTTCACCGTATGTTTTTTACCGTGTGTCACTTGCTCAGTTCGAGTATCGTTTATTATGTGGAAAGGCCACACAGATTAATACACCCGAAATAGATGCTGGCTTGTTTTACTGCCCCCGATTGGACATCGAACATCGCAATGTAATTAAGTCAATGGCTTTGACTTTCTCTCCGCTCGCAAATTTACTTGCTGGAGTTGGAAATTTTGAGTACGAAGGTGCAGAGTACTACGTTAAGTGCCCAACAGATCAGATCCTTGGAATTTTATTCTCAAACCTGGAGCACACAGTAACAGCAATGGCTAATCCTGCCACCCCACAAGCAGTCAGGCAGGCATTTTACGACTTGAACCCTCTTCCGTTCGCAAACTGGAATCATTCCGTTCGAGCAGGAGTGAGATGCCGTCAAGATGGCCAGCTACCAGTAAACCCAGGTTTTCCATTACTCTTGAACCCAAACGAGTTTTGGCCTGCCGGATACGATATTGAAGCATTTGAGCACGACGTCCATCAAGTGAAGAACTTCATATCGTTCGTCGCCCGAAAGGAGATCAAGATGCTGCGTGAAGGCGCCTTGATTGACTACGAAGCCTCTGGACACCAGAGAATTCTGGTTAGCAACTCTGCAGAAGGCCTCCGAAATCCTGATCGATTATTTCAGAATCAGTGGGCTGACGAAAACCTACCGCAGGGAGATTTGAGCGCGTTCTGGACACCAGTAAGGCTTAAGTCGCAAGACTTCTACATGGGCACAATCAACTTGGTCGGTGAAAGAAGACCCGGTGCCGGTGATGCTTTTGCATTCCGTTCTCCAATAATAGCTCAAGGACAGGCACGACAACGCTGGACAGTCCTGATCGACAACATGTTGGAAGTTTAATTTTTGGTCTAAGATCCGAATATAGGTCGACCTTCACCGGCGTTTAATAATAATTAACTAAAAATATCCTGTCCAGGATTTTTTCAGCAAACCCATCTTTAATAGATTTTTTAATCGACTAAATTTATTATAAAATTGGTCTCTTTCTATTATCACGCCGGTGAAGGTCGACCAATGTTCGGATCTTCTACTATTTGTTTTGTTAATGTCGAAAGTCAAAATATCTAAAGTATTTTTATGTGTGTAATGATGGTACATTGTACTGTTTGTCTTTTAAAACAGGAAATATATATTAATTATTTTTTACAATATTGTGTTCTATTATTTTATTACCAATACATTATTTTACTTTATATGAATTCATTTTTAAATTTTATTACCTTTTTTAAAAATTATTTGAAAGCTAAATTTTATAATGACACACTTTCTACATTTAATACATATCATTGCTATCTAATCACATATTCACTTGAGGGTCGTTAGAAACATAGAATAATGTTATTGTGTGGTATTATGTTATCTGTCATTGCATTATGATGGTCAAGAAACATGTTAAAATTGGTCTACTTAATCCTGGCTCACTGGCAAATAAAGCAGATGAACTAGTACCCGTTGTGCATAGATCCAATCTAGATCTTTTATTTATAAATGAAACATGGATTCGTTTACACGAGGAAGGCCTGGCACCTAAGTTAATCGGATATCATTTTTGGAATATCCCTCGTCCACAGAGCATACGTACCCGGGGTGGTGGCGTGGGCGTTTATTTTAGGAAGGGAACGCATCTACAAAAATTGAAACATCCGCTGCACGCGAATGTTGAGCAGCTCTGGGTAAGTCTAAACATCGGAAGTTTCAAAATTCTAATTGGCACAGCGTATAGGCCGCCGTGGTTAAATATTGATACTTTCTTCGACGCACTTACCGATTCCATATGTTCTTTTCCAAGATTTGAAAAAATAATAGTCTTGGGCGATTTTAATATAAATCTGCTTCAAACCAATCAACAGTCTGCTAAGCTATATGAATTCCTCAATTACTGCAATCTCAAACAACATGTAGGTGGGCCAACACACTTTACTGATCACAGTCATTCATTAATAGATTGGTATAAGTAGTACATAATATGGACATAAATAACGTAGATATAAAGCACATACCTGAACTCAGTAGTCACGCATTTCTCTCATTTAATCTACCTATGAATAAAGTAGTAAAAATCAAACCTTGCTGGAAAATATACATATCGTTAAAGGACATTGATATTGAACATTTTAATAATGATATAATGAATATACATTGGAATAGTATTTCGTGCCTACCTAATGTAAATGTGACAGTGAATGTGTTTACGGATATTTTGATACTGCTGATGATAGTCATACGCCATATATAAAAGAATATTTTTTTTTTTTTTTTTTTTTTTTATGTTAGAGCAAGCAAAGGAGCAGATGGGCCACCTGATGTTAAGTGGTCACCACCGCCCATAAACACTTGTAACACTTGTAACACAACTAACTAAATATTTTCTAAAAGTTCTGTTTCACATCCTTGGATTACCTATACGATAAAGGAAATGATGAAATTGAGGAATGAAGCTTATGACAACTATCGAACTACTAACAGTGACACACATAAGGACTATTATAATTATAAACAACTAAAAAAAATACTAATACAGCTTTATTTAACGAGAAACGTGCATTTTTTAATAAAAAAGTTAATGACCAGTTTACTAATCCACGTATACTCTGGAAAAATCTCAAAAAGTCGCTCAACATAAATAAGAAACCAGAAATAGTGATCCCACCACATTTAAATAATCCAAATCTTATAAATGTGTCATTTCTAAATGCTCCCGGCAATAATGATATTGGCATTGACATTATTCAGAAGTTCAGTGATTGTAGATATGGAGACTCTAAATTTGACATCACATTCAAATGCGACAGGTATTGATGGTATTAACTTGGATATGGTAGCTCTAACTATGCCTAATAGCCTCTGTACTTCTATAATAAATAAATCAATTGAATCACACACCTTTCCAGAATTATGGAAAAGGGCTATAGTAAGACCATTACCTAAAAACCATGGACCAGTGAATGTGAAAGATCTAAGACCACTGACCAATCAACATTTTGCCATGTTTATCTAAGGTTTTGGAACGTATAGTGTACATGCAGACGATCTCATATTTGGAAGAAAATAATATTTTACCGTCACGTCAGTCAGGCTTTAGAAAGCGTCATGGTACAGCCACCGCACTTTTAGATGTTACTGATAGTTTGCTGACTGCTCAAGATCGCGGGGAACCTGGGGTTCTGGATTCGATCTCTTGTTAAGTTTAGTTTACGGTCTGCAAAAACTGTCCGTCATCAAACGTGGTCAAACTCTAATCTCTCTATTCTTAGTTTAATCAAAATTGTTTTAGGGAATAATAGCATATATACCTAATATACATATTAAATATAGTACATATACTAGTTGTGCCGTGCAGTTTCCCCCGGAGACGAAACCGCGAGCAATATCAAGTATTTCTATAGATGATTTGTTCTGATCATTGTAATGTGTAGAAGAATCCACCCTGTCCAATATTCTTTTCGTGAAAGAGTAACAAACATTCATACACCCTAACGCCCTCACAATCTTTCGCCTTTATAAAATAAGAATAAACAGTATCATAATGTATTTATAAAGTACATTTCCTTGCAGTAGTCGGTCGGGAGCCAGGTGAACTGAGATGAGCACGCCACCGCCGGTGCAGGTGGAGGTAGAGGTCGGCGACGAGTCCATGGAAGACGACGCGCCCGAGATGATACCGGCTGACAGGTGGGTGATGATAACAGCATCTGATTGACCTTGGACACAGGATAGTGTGTGCTAAAGCAAGTTAAAGTTAAGATGTAAGAAGGGTGTTTAGGTCATATAAAAAAGATTAGTTAGAAAGTATGTTTATGGTGTTGACCTACGAGGTTAAAGGCTGTTTAATGTTTATGTCCTATCACAACGGAGTAGTAGGAAAGTATTTTAATAGTGTTTACCTACTGTTTATGGCCATTTGACGTGTTAGATTCTGTATCTTGGGTAAAGCATAATTAATGTATAAATAAAGAGGAAAAAAGGTATTCTGTATCTTCATAACAAATATAACTGAATAATTGAACAATTAGGTAGCCATAGGCTAATTACGATGCAGATAAGAAAAATTTATTCCTTTATTCAGTATCTAATATAAACGACTAAAGGTTATCTAAATTATTGAATTAAAAATCGTAATTACGCGTTCATTCATACCGCTAACGAAGGATAGAGCAGAATATTACTCAGACTTCCTATAGGAAGCACTGCTTATATGCAGTCGAAGGGTTAACAGCACAAATTAGAAACACGCATTAGCAATTATAACATAAGTTTAGTTCAGCTCAGAGCATCGTACCCGGATGTCGGAAGGCAGGAATTATAAGATAATCGAGACTCGTTCTCAAGGTAACTAACTGTACGGTACATATAGGGACCTCGTCAAGGACTTGAGTATGTGCATTGTACGAATTGTGAGTTGTTTTGGCGTACTATTAAAGTCTACAGCACATAGGAATATGGAATTGTTCTTCAGAAGTAATTGGAAGATTTGCCGCGTGCGTTCTTATCTTTGCCCATTAAAATTTGGTGAAAGATGCTTGTATGAAAGATGCTGAGACCTTGAAATAGGTCTATCTATACTAATATTATAAAGAGGAAAGGTATGTATGTATGTATGTATGTAAGGTTTTCACGCATAAAGTACTGGACCGATTTTGATGAAATTTGGCACAGATAGTCTTTAGACCCTGAGAAAGAACATAGGCTACCTTTTATTGCGAATTATGTATTATGTACCACGGGCAAAGCCGGGGCGGACCGCTAGTCGTTTATTTCTTTTAAAGGTTTGTCTATTTTCTTTCGAGTTCTTTATCGATGTTGATGGTATTTTAAAAGATGATTTGAGAATTGAGTCTATTGTTAGGAAATGGTGTAAAATTGGCTTTTTAATTTATTTAAACTTTATTTATTTAGAATAATGGTCCATATAAAAGTACCCAATTTAAGGAGGGTATAAGGTCAATAGAACAATATGTTTCGATTACATAATAATGTTGACAATAGTTCCAATCACGGTCGTGGCAATTTTAATAAATTTTATAGTTCGTGTCAATGTCAATTATAGTCAACACTCAACTCATATCCGTCTAGCATGTCAAGTTTCATCAAATAATTTAATTCTAGAAACATTTTATTTCATATTTTTTATAATAAATATTACATCCAGCGGTATAAAAACTTCAGCAGTAATAGTTTTAGTATTAATAAGCTTGTATTCTGGATTTTAAAAGTCTTGTTCACGGCACTTATAAAATACCAAAGTCTATTGTTATGACTAGCGATTCCTTATGTTTTGCTTAAAAAATCGTTTCCTTATACGTTATCGTTTTTATTGCGTGGGTTTTTGATAAAAATAATAACCGAGGTGTTACACAAATACAACATGCAATCATTTTAATTTTGAATTTTAATCTTATTGAATTCACTTTAAGTTATTTATTATTCCTGATTTCTTATTATTTTAGGATTGCTATAGGTACTTTATCCGTAGAAACTAAAACTAAGGATATAATGTAAGTTCTAGTATGTATTTTATAGGAAGTCGGTCTATATTTATGTAACCTATGTTACGTTGACTTTTCATTAATCTGCCAAGAAGTGGGTAATTAAATTGTACGTATTGCAAGTCACTTGTTTCCTAGCAATGCAATTTCTCCAATTTCAATATTGCACACGTATAACATGTTTTTTTTTGAAGTGAAACTTCTTTATCGGGGTTGGACAAAAATTTAGTGTAACATGTTTGCGTTAAGCCGTACGCGTGACATTTTTGCGTTACGCCGTACGCGTGACATTTTTGCGTTACGCCATACTCGTGACATTTTTAAGGTCATAAAGAAGTTTCACTTCTTACGTGTGTACTCTAGTACACGCATACCTTTTTTTATTCTAGATAGGGAAGCGCTTAACCACAATCTTGCCTGATGGAAAGCTAAGATGTGGTCTAAGATGGTACGCGCTTCCCTAGTAGGTACCCGTTCACTCTACGCTTGGAGAATGTACTATTTATGTCACCTTAATATCGATGGAATTTTAGCATAAGGCTAGATTATTGCATAGCATGTGGAATATTGGTAACATTTCATCTTGAGAACGAACTTGATGGAGTCGTAATTTGCAGAAGTTCTTTAAAAGACTGGAATTTATATAGAGAACGTTTATCTCCCAATACAAGCAAATCTTCTATCTGAATTGGTATTTAACGATATAACGCGCTAATAGATTACGATTAAATAGTAACATTGACATAGACGGTAATTAGTCAATCCGTGCATACGACATCGTCGTGGTTACGTAATACATATTGTATTGGAGACTGTAGTGGCTTAGATATGGCAGCGACAGGCGGCACGTGTTGGTTTATTATGCACGCTTTGATTCAGCTCAGCTTTGTGCTGCTTTTGTTATTAGTCTTTATTGCATACAAATAATACGAATTTTACATAAAACAGTTCATTTGATGGAGAAGGCGGCTTTGTTATTTACAAGCAATTTCTTCAAAGCAACCCTGCGGCTTTACTTTCGTGGTATCCAGATAAAAGTAGCCTATGTGCTTATCCCCACTATAATTTCATCTACCTCTGTACCACATGATTTGCGTGATTTGCTTGAAATTTGGCAGGCATAAAAATCATTAGGGCTTTTGAGTTTTGATATAACTCTTTAAATTTGAAACTAAATAAATAAATTCTATGTAAGGTTATTTATTATCTACACTTATACTTAGATATTAAACTTATACTCTCACATTCTTTCACTTCATTTTATCGCCAAAGAATAATGTTTCATTTTAGTTAAAAATCACCGATAAATAAATCGTTAAATTGTTATGACAAATGTTAGAAAATGTTGTTATCAAGTTTTTAATAGTCACCATTAAAAGAATACCCTTACAGATAAGACAAAGTGTCAATTAATAGCTTAAAGTTCGAAGAATAGTTATGTTTTCTTTTTCAATATATGTATGTAGTTAGAGCCAAATGGTGTTTTCGACACTGTACAATGTACAGTTGAAAGTCCATTCATAATAGACTTACGCTCGATTAATAATCATTCCTAAGCCAAAATTCGCAACCATAGATTAATCTAGTAATCCATTTTCTAAGAAAAGCTTGTCTTATAGACAAGCGAATTGTTTTCGTATTTGCATGCAAATTAGTGGTCAATCGAAAAATAAAGGATTTTCTGCAAAGAGCACATCCATCCTCACAGTTTTTTTCTTTTATATCAATGTAGGATTTAATAGTGCCGTTCATACATTTTTTTGTTTATCCGTCTGTTTAACGGGGTCATTGGCGTCAGGATGAGGTTTGGGAAGTCGAGATGAGCTCTACTTGGTACAGTGCCAGGTACGGTGGCATTGTTTTCTGAACTATGACGTGTACATTTTTCAAATCTTTGTTTAGTTATTGTATTATGTTATTTATTAATAATGTGTTTATCTATCTTTGTTGGATTGGAATATATTTGATTGATGATGTATAGATCGTAGAAAAAATGTAATATTATTACATTTTTTTTCTTTAGGTGTAATTTTCGAAGCACGCCGCCTGTTTTATTTACACAGGTTGCGCTTTCAAAATTTTAATTTTAAATATGAATCTAAAAATAATCTTTAAATTTATTATTCATACATTTTTTGTTAGTAATTTATAAATATAGACTATGTTCCTAAACAAAAAAAATATGTAAAACGTTGCGTATATTAAAATTATAAGGTGTGTAATGATATATGAATCATTATTAAGCAAGAAAATGATTTCAAAATAAGAAAAAGGATTTCTTAGTGGAAGTTAAAAAGTCTCAATCTACTGTGTTTACGATTCATAAAGGAGTCTCTCATAAAGAGTACGTCATGTTGAGTCGTTGACCGAACGAAAAAATAACACGGGACGCGTGTTTCTCTATTTTACACTTTATCGCTTTGGAGCAAGGTATATTATGGGTTGAATAGCTTGATTACCTCAGGCTCTATTCCTGAATTGAGGCTGTGAAATATAAGCGGTGACCCGATTCAAATGCGTCCCAAATGACAAGTTATTTGGGGATATGATGGGCGACCTTCAGCTACGGGTTGGTAGTTTGAAGGACGAATATGTCATCGTGAGTAGAATAACGTTTTTAGAACTAGAACAAGACTAGATCGTAAATAAAGTTTGTAAGGTTAGGTGTTATGATAACTAGAGACTTCGAAGCAAATGTTTATAAGTTTTGGTACAATTCCGATCAATTTAACCACGTTAAATATGTACCATATAATTTCATGTATTTTTATTATCAGATTTTTATACGAAAGGGAAGTTTCCATTTGTCTTGTTATTTTTAGTCACTGTTACTCAGTCTGCTGATGTCACACTATACCTTAACCTTAGTGTTCGACGGTCGATTTAGAATTAAGCTTGATGGCTTTGTTTACATTGAATCCCGTCTGATTTCTTGATAAAAAAATATCTTATACGATTGTAAAGATATACGATCGTGATAATCGTATTGTATAAACATATTATTAAATGTTATTTAAGAGGCATTGATTACATGTCCCAATATTATATGTATATTTATTATTTATATTCAAAACAGGTACACTTGTCTATACTAATATTATAAAGAGGAAAGGTTTGTATGTATGTATGTATGTATGTATGGTTCTCAGGCATAAACTACTGGACCGATGTTGATGAAATTTGGCACAGACAATCTTTAGACCCTGAGAAAGAACATAGGCTACCTTTTATTGCGAAATATGTACCACGGGCGAAGCCGGGGCGGACCGCTAGTTATAAATAAGTTAAAACGACTGCAGTAAATACAAGTATGAAGCAAAGGTGACATCATAGTTATTATTACTTATATCATCATGGTGGATAATGCTGATATTAATTGCGTTTCTATGCAGTTATTATTTCTTTAGCCTTACGCATACAGGTTATGTAAGTAATCGATTATTTTCGCTCGGAGTGTTGTTAATTGTTATATGAATATTTTGTTACCTATGATAACTAGGGCTTCACTTGTGTCTTTGGAAATTGATTTTTTTGAATGGAAAAGTCTTACACACTATAACGAGGGCCGCGGATAGGACGATGAGGAATGAACTCAAATGTAGTGTTCTCTTGAGTGATAACAGGATAAATTAATATGTACCGCTGAAATAAAAGTCTCAACCAATACACAATTTAAAACTTTAAAATATGGTTCTTAAATATGAAAATACTAATACACGTTTATTTATCACTGCTTAGTTAGTCGCGCATAAAATTAAACATAGCGTAAATCATTCAAGAAATGTCCTAGTACTGGAACGCCATATAAATAATAAATAGCCAATAATTTCAACACAACAAATTGTGTAAACAGTTGGTAACCCAATTAAAGTTTTCTTTGCAAATTAAATAAGATCACGGACGTCTTAAAATAGATAAGAAATGGCGGACAACTTCGGAGATATGCCCTACTTTCTGTACGATTTTGTATGTAAATTTTGCATGGGACGTTACGTAAGGAAAGATAAAAATAACGCTTGATAAGAAAAGTTTTCCGTTTGTCACAAATATTTTTCCGTAAACGCTAAAATGCTTTGTAATACTCGGAAACCCTACGATGTAGAGGTCAATATACGAATGTTTTGTTTACGATTTTCCGTCTAGTCGTTGTACATATTTGTTACTAGCTTCCGCCCGCGGCTTCGCCCACGTGGTGTTTTGAAAAAAAAAACATAGGCTATGTTTTTTTTCAGGGTCTAAAGATTGTCTGAAGAAATTTCATCAAAATCGGTTGAGAGGTTTAAGCGGGAAAGAGTAACAGACAGACAGAGACAGAGTTACTTTCGCATTTATAATATTAGTAGGGCTTGCATCTAGATAGTGAAAAAAGTTTCATTTCGATACCGTATTTTTCGTTAAGATTGTTCTGATATCTGAGTAATTAGCCTTAATTTTATTTGAAAAATTATTGAGCACGTTAAATACCTAATTGATAAATAAATTGTTTAATTCAAAGTCAAATTAATTTATTGCCTTCCGCATGCAGCTGCCTTGATGACCTAGTATCTTGCAGTAGATAATAATCTTTGGTTCTTATATCTATAATATTTTAATGAATTATACGACATAATACAAAGGAAAATAATAATAGAAATCATATTGTAATAGAAGTTCCGACAAAAACAAAAAAATAGCAAAATATAAATAAACTCGAAGGATTATATAATTTAATCGTGATCGTATTGTTAACCCTGGACTAGTTCCAGAGGAAGAACTGTATGATCATTCTGAAATCCATACTATCCATATTAATTATCCTTACTAATATTATAAATGCGAAAGTAACTCTGTCTGTCTGTCTGTTACTCATCACGCCTAAACTACTGAACCAATTTGCATGAAATTTGGTATGGAGATATTTTTATACCCGAGAAAGGACATAGGATAGGTTTTATCCCGGAAATCCTACGGGAAAGGGTTTTTCTTTGAAAACGCGGGCGAAGCCGCGGGCGGAAAGAAGGCCAGAATTAACAAAGTGTCCAAATTATTTTCAGGTACACATTGCCAGCGCGAGGCGACGCGATAGTGGAACTATGGCGGACCAAGATGGCCGAAGGGGTGCTATCGCCGACACACTTCCAGGATCACTGGCGTATCACAGTGCCGAGGATATACTCGCCGCAGCCGAACAGGACATGTTTAGGTTGGTTAGATTAAGTTTCGTTGAAGTAGGATTGAGTTCTGGTTGATATGTGACCTTCCTTCTATATCTTAGTTTTAATTGTAATGACGAGTCTATGTTCTGTGATTGGATATATTGTGATTTAAAATTCGTTTTATGAAGTTTCATTTGTTCATGATGTATGTAATATGTATCATTGAGAAATGTAGGGTTAACAGTGAAGTCTTTAGTACATAAGAGAAGACCAACTGCAAGAATAGTAGTAAGTTAACCTAACCTTACGATAACTAATACCTTGTATTCTTCATAAGAATTCTGAAGTATACAATTTTTGCAAATAGCCCTATAAATTTTTTTGCTAATTTTAGCATCTAATCGAAACATAACGTTGAAATAAATATCTTTAGCAGAATGGGGCACGCAACGTAGTTTTGCATAATTTATGGTATCAACTACTCCTGATATTTGCATTGCTTTGAGCACGCATTTCTAGATTTATGAAACGATTTAACTATTTACGAAAGCACGGTTCAACCAGGGTAAATTATAAAATAATTTGGAAAATCCAAAAGTGCACGCCTCATAATTTTTTTTAAATAAATATTTATTAATTATTATTTTTGTTTATTTAATAACAATTAAACCACATCGAATCAGACCCTGAAAAATGAAAGGGTTCTATTCCTGAGCATACTCAAGCGTAAGAGAAAAAAAAAGACTCGATTAGTAAAGTATTTCGGTCGCTATCGTGTTAACAAGAAAAAGGATCCGCACATACAGACACACGGACGTCCAAGACAGAACTTTTTTAAACTGTTTTTTAACTAGTTTAAATAACAAAAATGACATCAAAAATATCATGAACGTTAAAAATAGTGTTTTTTCTTAATATGTGTGTGTATGTATTATCTTACAAGTGCAATGTATGATACATAAAGACATTTTAAGTTTGAAAAATCAGATGTTTTGCGCGAAGTGACAGTAGTACCCACCTCAACGCTTCGCTTATGAGGCGTGCAATAAATATAGAGCTTTCTGTTCAAATTAGATTTTAAGTTCAAACGAATATTTGTGAATAGATAGACTCAAAATTCACATCTTTCCGTGATTTATTTTCCATATTAGTATAAACCTACACGTACTATGACCACCAGAATAAATTATGCAGAATATCTTTTCAAATACTCCCCTTAAATCATCCAGACTGGTCGTTCGACGAGGAACTAGCGTCCAAACTGCTCATACAACCATTGGAGCAGTTCGTGTGGGGCGCGCTGGAGAGCAGCCGGCCGCCGCCGCCGCGCCGCCCCGCGCTCTGCGGGAAGGTGTTCAAGCAGGGCGAGCCCGCGTACAGCTGCAGGGAGTGCGGTAAGCCAATACTAGCAGCCCCATCATTAAAGCGGCTCGACGGAACAAAGTGGGGTTTTTGTCGGTAAGAATCCGATGTAATAATTGAAGATTTCCCCACTATAAAAAGGGTAGTTGGGTTTGGTCCTTCGAGCCGGAATAAGTGTGAAAAAAAGAGCTTGTTTTATAATGGATTTAGAATGATTTTATATTCGTTTTAAGGAAGAATTAAAATGGACAGAAATTATACTGCTATTTGACTAAATAGATGTGGTCCTTCGAGCCGGATTGTTTCGATAATGTCGGAGTTTATTTATAAGCTGTTAGCAGAGGCGGCTCGCCCTAAGGAGCGCTGGTGCAGTGAACTCCCATAAATAATTATAATAAAATCATACTCCTTAATTTAATTATTAACATTAATTATTACTATTTAAAATCAATCGTAATCTTTAAAACTACTGTTAATACCAATGAATATATCCATCATTCCATCATCCCATACACCTGTATAATACCTACTGTATTAATGTAACGCGCGAAGCGGTGCGCTCACGATTGCGCTCCAATGAAAAAAGATTTAGTACATTTCCTAATACGAAGTCCAATAGGAGTGAAAGAGAGGGTTTTGCCAAAGCCCTGCGCGTGAAACAAAAGATTTTCTATGGAAAAGTAGCAAAATTCGGAGCGGCGCACCCGCAAACGTTGCCGGTTCGTTTTTACCGCCCGGCAGGACAGCGATAGCGCGCGCGGCGCGGCGCGACGTTGCCAGTTACCACTTCTATTAATATAAACAAACACTCGAGTCAACTTCAATGCTCGCGCGCGATTCATGCAATTTTCTAATTAAAATTATAAAATACGTGTTGAAATAGCCTGTAGTTATCAGTATTACTTGTGAGTGTTAAAATGAACAATAATTATAATGTGGCGTTCATTAAAAAGTGTGTTAAAACGTTACAAATTCGGCTTGAATGTAAAGCTAATAAGAAGCTAATAAGGGACCGCCACGGCCTGAACTTGATCTTACGCAAAAATGTACGACAAAAACGAAAACATATACGCGTGTGTTTAAATCTGAACAATATGTGAAAACACCGTGGTTGTGTGGTTGTGATGAAAGCAACAAACTATTTTGTTTTCCGTGTCTTTTATTTAAAGCGGGCGCGGCCGGCGGAGGTGAGAGTGCTTGGACTGAAACGGGCGTTGACGACTTAGCTCATCTTTCAATCAAGATGAAAAAACATTCACAATCTCGGTACCATTTGTTGAATGAACTGCAATTGGCGTCTATCGGACGACAAGACATTCGTAAAGCACTAGATTCCGCGTAGGTACCGAAAGTCAATACGCGAGTTCAATGACCGTGTCGATGAAAACAGACATATTTTACGAAGGTTAATAGATTGTGTCGTATTTTGTGGTGCATTTCAAATTGCTTTATGGGGACATGATGAGTCTTCGGAATCCCTGAATCCCGGAATCTATATATATATATATATTTAATAAATTGTACTGATTTACACCATGTATTTTAAGTGTTTTATTTCAAGTGAACACCCATAAAATTTTGTCACGAGCCGCCTCTGGCTGTTAGAACAAGTCATGGCAAAATGATAACTTTTAAATGCTAATGAATGTTCTAAATCTCAGCCAATTTACCATTTTGCTATTACATATTAGTTTTTTAATCATTGTGAAAAAATTCAGATTTTGCGTAGTTGCTTGTAGATGTTTATTTTACCAACCAATGATAGTAAATCTACAATATAGTTTTAATAAGAACATTTACTATCCAGGTATGGACAACACGTGCGTGCTATGCGTGGAGTGTTTCAAAGTGTCCGCGCACCGACACCACAAGTACAAGATGGGCCAGTCCGGTGGGGGCGGATGCTGTGATTGCGGCGATACGGAAGCGTGGAAACGAGATCCCTTCTGCGAGCTGCACGCGGTTAGAATGGAATTTTTATTAATTACATTATTATTAAAAAAACAAAAAAAAGACGGGTTGCACTCCGGGAGTGCCGGCAGAAGTGAAAACTTGATTATTAACGTTCAGCATGTTTGATATTTTGGTATGGTATCCGTCTTACGAATGGAATATAAGGGCTAAAAAAAAAAACATCCGTCTTACGCTTTTTCGATCAGGCCACGTGTCCTGACGCGAGTTTAAGATTTTATGCCCAACGCCGCTAAAGAAGTTTTCACTTCAAAAAGAGCGTATGCGCCAGGCACATGTGTCAGAAGTGAAACATCTTTGGCAAGATTCAAAGATACCTTTACAAGATGGGTCAGTCCGGGGGGGGCGGATGCTGTGATTGTGGCGATACAGAAGCGTGGAAACGAGATCCCTTCTGCGAGCTGCACGCGGTTAGAATTATTTATTTATTACATAATAAAACAAAAAAAAGTGTGCGCCGAGCACACGTGTCAGGAGTGAAACATCTTTGGCAAGATTCAAAGTTTCAAACTCAAACTCAAACTCAAACATTTATTTATTCAATTAGACTTCTTTGAGAAGCACTTTTGAAACGTCAATACATATTTTTTACATTTACCACCGATTCGGAAAGCAGTATCTATGGAGAAGAATCGGCAAGAAACTCCATAGTTGCTCTTTTAAAATCATGTCAATATTACATAATATGTAACTTATATCTAACTACATAATTCAAAAGAAAGATACCAAAAGCGTCGCTTTACTCCATGACGTGACGGTATTGCCATGACGCGAACTTGAAATTTGACTTTCAACGCGCCTAAAGAAGTTTCAATTCAAAAATGTCATACATAATAAATTTTATACATTAAAAAGAAATACATACACGGCATTTAGTGAAAACAAGACCAAAACGCAAGTGCTTTCACCGTTGCGCTAATTTTCAGCTATAGCCTTTTGTATCATAGTATTTTGTACAGAGTATGTTACAATATTAAAATAAAAAAACTTTCTACTTTTATCAAAAATAATAATACAAAAAATTGGTTGTCTGTAAAGTCGGTTTACTGACGATAGTTGAACGTGACAACGTCCGATTGTGCTTCTTTGTCGCTCGTTCCGCACTCTCGCTTGCACTTCAAGCCTTACATGGAACGCCTCAGAGCGAGGTAACGCCGCATGAGTCATGTTTTTTCGTGCGTGCAGCCGGCTTTATCGAATTATAATACGTTGTCACGTCAAAAAACTTTCTACTTTTATCAAAAATAATAATACATAAATTAACGTTAACAGGCGCCAGACGACAAAGAGGAAACGGCGAGCGTGAGCCCGGAAGTGTTGGAGCGTATGAAGATCGTCGCGTCCGTCTGTCTGTCGTACTGCTTCAGACTGCTCACGCTTGACCACGCGCCCGGCTTGCCTAATGATCTCAGGTAAATTTATGTATTTAGTTAAAAATGTATACTGATAATAACAAATTGTTTGTAATAGTGTCTTCTACTAGAGGGACATATTTCCAAAAATTAAATAATAAATAAATCGTTTATTTTCCACCATTATTTGCTACATACATTTAATGACCCAGGCTCCTAATCTTCTTCTAATATATATAAATCTCGTGTCACAATGTTTGTCCTCAATGAACTCCTAAACCACTTAACCGATTATAATAAAATTCGCACACCATGTGCAGTTCGATCCAACTTGAGAGATAGGATAGTTTAAACATGTAGGACCACTAGTATAGTTATAAACTGTTTTTCAAGAGCCTGTGTTCACAGTTTTCCAACAAAAAGCAAACTTAAACTCTTAGTAATATTTTTTTTAAAGATAACGTTTAATCATTATAAATGTATTGTTCTTTTCGACAAAGGAAATGATATTAAAAATAATTACATTTCTCAGATTAAAGGACGCAGAACGCGATCTCCTACAGATACTAGACCAGCCGGATTGTTATTGTACAGTGCTTTACAATGACGAAACGCATACCTTCGAACAGGTAACTATGTGCTATAGATATTCATTATTTAGTATTTGTTTTTATATTATAAAATATTATAAAGAGGAAAACTTTGTTTGTTGGTTTGATTTTAATGAATAGGCTCATAAAGTACTGAACCGATTTTAAAAATTCTTTCACCATTCGAAAGCTACATTATCCACGAGTAATATAGGCTATATATCATCATGCTAAGACGAGCGGAGTAATGTGGGTGAAACCGCGCGGCACAGCTAGTATATTATAAAGTACAAGTGACTGAATTGCTTTTTGAAGATAGTTTTTATGCAAATGGAGGGTAGTAGAAGTTTCAGTGTTGAAAGAAAGCCTATATTAATTTGTAGCTTCCTTACCATAAAAGCGTTCTTATGTGATGTGAATGAAACACAAACAAACATATTATGTTCTCGTCTATACTATCTATAGTCTATACTAATATTATAAAGCTGAAGAGTTTGTTTGTTTGAACGCGCTAATCTCGGGAACTACTATTCCGATATGAAAAATTCTTTCGGTGTCATGGTGTGCCCATTTATGGAGGAAGGCTATAGGCTATATATCATCACGCTAAGACCAACAGGAGCGGAGCCACGCGGGTAAAACCGCGAGGCACAGCTAGTTAGTAATAATAAGGAAACCAATACATTCGTCTCTTAGTTATGCATTAAATTCAACTTACGTGATTTAAGGCACTTTTTTGTACACAATTGTACAGAACCCTACGTACGCGAATCCGACTCGTACCATTTTTGTATTTTTTTTTTATAAATAAAACAACTCACTTCCAGGTGATAACAACACTAATGCGTGTGATGAAGTGCAACCACCGCGACTCGGTAGAACTAGTGAGTCTCATAGACAGAGAGGGGCGGGCGCTTGTCAAGTGCAACTCGTTCCAAGTGTGCGATAAACTGAAGACGGATATTGAGATGTAAGTTTGGTGGTGAAAAAAATGTTTAAAAGAGAAAAAATTAAATTTTTTTTGAGTGGGAAATTTGGAATATGTGGGATTCGAACACGCGGCCTATGAAGATGGCTACGCTTTAAAGCGCTAAGCTACTCATGATCATTTCATTTTTTTCTTAATCCTGAATGTGTATTTTTTTGTCAAAAGTGTTTAGTTGGTTAAATAAAAGTAATTGTAGACAAAAAAGAGATTTTATAAAAAGTTGAGCTATAATTCACGATTTTTTGGAAGAAATAGATATTCAATATTAATTTATTTTAAACTCTGTTATACTTTATTAAATTATATATGTATATAAAATGAACTTTTTCAGATCTATTTTACAATAGTTTTCTTTTTCATGATTATTTGAACAACATAATGAATTTTGAGTATGTCTCAATGAATCGGCTGAAAGATAAAAAGCCCTATCAAGCAATTTTGTGACGTATTTATTATAATAATACGATCGATATTACCAAGGCATTTATTTTACAATTTTATGAGGAGAAAGTCTTTCAGCTGGATTAGTTGAAACTTATTCAAATAATTAAGACTGACTAGATGCACACTCGCAAAACTCGGAAATGACACGGTTTTGATAATATAAATTAAATTGATGTTGTTGTATATCTTGCTTGGATTGCAACTCGCTTATATAGGGTCTGAAAATAATCAAGTTTGTTGGACAGTTATTAATAATAATTTTTTCAACAAGTCTTGTTCATTAGAAGAAAAATATTAAAGAAAATTATTGCTTGCAACCCAAGAGGATTGCAAGCCAAGAGTTATATGTTTGGGTTAAATATACATATATGTATATAAAAGTATCATGCGATAGGTCTTTTCTAAATAGAATTTCTCCCATAATATCTCACCATATAACGCGTTATTAGTTAAAATCAATTAACCCTTAAATTGATTTCGTCAGTTTTAAAGGACATAGTATTTACACACATGCTGGCGCTGTTATAGCAGACCTAAGCTTTGCTAATCGGTATATTGGGAAGGTACTAGATATGTCCTTCGCGTACATGTAGGTTTTTTTACCAAAGCGAAGTACATTCGCGAATGGTGACCATTTGAAAATTGCAAAAAACGGATCTCTTGACTCTCCCGATAAAATTGATAATAACTGTAAGTATTTTGGCTATTTTGCTTATAATGTTATACATATTATTAGTTAGAATACGATTGTAAGTATAGTATTTTGACATAATTTTTACATATTTTACAATATTTGGAATACAAATCTTAGTTTATATACGATGTCCCATAAAACGGACGTTGACAACTTGGAGTATATACTAGGGTATTCTTCACATGTCCTATGTAACGGACGTTGCCAATAAGGCCCTCCATTTTCAACGTCAACATTTTGATATATTTTTCTCTATTTTTAATATGTTTTAGAGGAGCATGACTTGGAAATCAATAAAAAATTCCCTCCCTACCTCTGGCGGAAGCTGAAGAGTCTGGCGTTGAGTTGAGATGACGATTTTGAAGGAAATGTAGACCTACGGGAGTGATTTCACTATGATAACAGTGTCAATCATTTACCCCCAGCACCATACCTTCGGAATTATACGACATATTGATTTGAGACACAATGAAGACCCAAAAAGTCAGAATTTTTACCATCAACAAAATATTATTGCTGCAGAATTACAACCAATACATGCAGTGCGAGATGAATCTTCCCTACTTCTCAGTAGTTCTTCAGCCACAGCATGATGTTACTTACCAGAAATACCACCCAATGTTTGAAAATTTAAATAATAATACGTTACAAATTAAAAAACTGGCAGAAAATGGATATAATATATGCCAAAGAATCCAAAAAAAAACGATTTAAATTTCCTGTTTGTTTTGGTACCTCAAGCATGGTATACGACTTATTTGCATACGATGAAGCAAACACATTTCAATCTGTACAATATAAGGAATGGGAAGAGGACTTTCTTGGTGTATTAGATAAGTTCTCAGGCTATGTAATACTATTTCTATTCCAATTCTTAGCATATTCTTAGGATGTGATTTTTGGTAGTGTCGTTTTTTAAAATCCATTATTTTTAACGATATCGTTAAAGTTTTAACCAACATTTTAAGACAGATGTTTGAAAAGCTTATTCTAGATCGTTCATAATTATAATTTGATAATAATTTTGAATTACAGAGTTGAAAATGTGCATTGTATTCATGTACCACGGTTGCAGGAATAATGTGCAATGTCCGTTATATGTGACGGTTCAAACATGTACATATAATTGGCAATGTCCGTTTTATGTGACATAGTGAAAACAATAGAAAAAATTAAAATTTTTAATTTTTTTTTTCATTTTCCTCTTTTCTATCCTAATTCCAAAACATCCTCCAAATTTGGACATTATAAACACAAGTTATCTAGGGGTGACAATTTAAGGGTTAACAAGGAATATCACGAATCTGTTCCTAATACGCATCAAAAGTATACAATACAAAGAATCGCGTCTAGTTCAAAAAGCGCTATAAAGCGCTCCTCGCGAGTGTGCGTCTAGTCCAGCGCAGCGTGTAAAGCGCTCACGTCGCTCAGCCGGTGCGCGATGTTCGAAAGGTTCACGTCGCGGCACGGGCCCGAGCTGCGTGTGCTCGTGATGCACGCGCACGTGGTCGCCCACCAGATGTTCGCCATGAAGCTGCTTACATGGTGAGTTGCTTTATTTACTTGGAAATTGAAAATGCTTTTGGGAATTGCTCGAATAAAGGCCCATTTTCACGACGCAAATTTCTTGCATGTTGCATACAATTAAATTAAAGCAATCAATTATATTATTATATTATATTATATATTATATTATATTTCATTTATTATATTTCATTTATTTGTCAGAATTGTGGCAATATACAAGGTCACATGATTCAATCAACAAAACAGTCCACACAATTCGCCAAACAATTGGCATACAAATTTTTCACGATTACATTGCAGATTATATAAACATACATACATCCAATAACATCAAAATTCACAGGTTTTTATTAATACATATCACGCTTTAAAAAATTCATTTAAAGAATAGCAACATTTTTCCGCCAACCATATTTTCAACCTTCTACGCATCAAATTTCCTGGCATTTCACGCAGCTCTTTAGGAATGTGATTAAATACCTTTATGCACATCACACTAGCATTGTTTTGAAAGAGCTTAGATCTACAATTTGGCAGCAATAGGCGAGTAGGATCCCTAAAACCCAATTGGGAATTGTTTTTGGTTGGTTTGAAGAGTTCACTGTGCTTTTTTACAAACATACATATTTCCAATATATACAAACCAGTAAGTGTTAAGAGACGTTTTTCTTTGAATTGAGGTCTGCAAGAATCAAGAGGACCAATATTACACAAAGCTCTTATACACTTTTTTTGTGCGAGAAATACGTTGGAAACATTGGTAGAGTTACCCCAAAATATAATCCCATACCTTAAAACTGAGGTAACGTAGCTGTGATATGCAGTTAGTGCAGCATTAAAAGTTACAGTTTTTCTCAACCTCCTTAACGCAAAGACAAACCTGTTCACCCTCCCAGCCATCGCTTCACAGTGTGCCTTCCAATTACAGTTTTCGTCTATGTTTAATCCGAGAAATTTCATTGATTTCACCCGCTCCAACGCCCCACCACAGTGCGCAATGACTTTTTTACTTATCCGCATGTAAATAGTTGCTTAAAATAATTGAAAGCGCGCGAAAATTATGGCGCCTAAAATATTTAA
The DNA here is from genome assembly GCF_061535395.1 of Colias eurytheme. Taxonomy (NCBI): domain Eukaryota; kingdom Metazoa; phylum Arthropoda; class Insecta; order Lepidoptera; family Pieridae; genus Colias; species Colias eurytheme. The sequence continues at coordinate 7,920,285 of NC_143005.1, read as the reverse complement.
TTAAATAATTGATGTACCTTGGTACAAGAAAATGGCATCATGTAAATGGAGCTTTAATAAGTATAAGTTAGTTGGATGGTTACAATTTTGTTTAAAAAACGTAAATAATAAATAACTGTTTTTCGTTTTATTGTAAGAGTCAGAAATTCAACAATGCACTTAATAATACGGCTTTTGTTTATTTTTTTCTAGTAGAGAATTAATTCTGAGACTGCAGCAAAATTTTACTTGATAAACTTCTTTTATGAAAGTTATCAAAAAAATCTGCTTCATCATAAATTCACTTTAACATTGTTATTCTTTACACATTTACTATTCTATTCCAATAAACGCACACATGATGACGATAATCATGAAACACACAGGCTCCAAAACTTCGTGAGCCAAGAGCAGAGTTTACGCCTGGCGGTGAGCCAAGTGGCCCTGGGGATAGACGCCACCCCCGGGGGTGCGGCCGGCCCGGGGGGGGTGGCCGCGGGGGTCATGCAGAACGACTGCCGCATGTGGAAAGCTGCCAGAACTGCCTGGCATCGGCTGCTCATAGCCACCACTATGATGGACTACTCTACGAAGCGGACCATGGCGATACTGTTTACGAAGAATTATGGTGAGGGGAATTAGTGGCAATGGTTTAAAGAATTCTATTAATGTGAAATGAATAAAATAAATATATTTGTCCATTTATGTTCTACAATTAATGTACGACAGTGGGTCCCAAACTAATTGAAATAGTATTGTCTTGGGACCCTGAGTTGCGCTTCTTGGTTATGTTATACATATGGACAGTAGAAAGTTAACTAGCAAATAATCAAATGTGTTTTTTATAAAACTTTATATTAATTAATAATTTAAAATTTTGCGACTGTAAAGTGAGATGTAACCTATCCTATCTTTCAAGTTAGATCAAACTGTACAGGTAGTGTAAATCTGATTTTAAATCAGTTCAGTAGTTTTGGAGTCCATCGCGGACAAAGTGACGTGTTATTTTTATATATAAAGATTTATAAGGTTTTAGACAACGCAAACGAAGCTGTGAACGGCAAGCTACACTATATCTATTTATAAAAATCCCGTCATGATTTCACAATTCGTCCGCAGGCTCGATCCTCAAGGACTTCATCCGCGACGACCACGACCATTCGTTCTCGATATCGTCCATGTCGGTCCAACTGTACACGACCGCGTCGTTCGCACATCACTTGATAGCGAAACATGATGCGTTGTTCGTGGTCATGAATACGTTTGTGAGCGAATGCGTGAGGCGGTGTAATGCTGAGGTATGGAATAGAAAAAATATTATTTGTCATAAAATAATACACAAGTCTTAATAGTCTATTTGCCACCATTAAAAAACATAAATTTTAGGAACTAGTTTTAGTACATTTTTTATGCGTTTTAGTTTTAGAACACTATTTCAAGCTTTAGGCATTATTAAAATGTATCGTATTATTGTTCTGATTTTGAGTTTAGAGATTACGTTTTAGACTCGATTTTGACTTTTTTTATCCAATAGATTTAGTTAAAAAATGTAAAAGTAACAGATGCACAATTCAAGGATTGATGACAATACAATAATTTAATTAAGTTTAGCGTGTTTTTTTAGTTTTTGAAGTGAAACTTCTTGAGGCACGTTGAGAGTATAACTTCAAGGTCGCGTCAAGGCAATACAGTCACGAATTGGAGTAAGGCGACGTTTTTGCCATCTTTTTAATCTTGCCAAAAAAGTTTTGACACATGTGCTCGGCATACACACTTTTTTATCTAAAAGTACAATTTATCCACAGGGTCGTCTAGAATTCGAACGCAACCACTTATCCATGGCGTTCAAACGTGCCCAGTTCATACTCTACGACGTCAAGTATCTACTAGCCTCGGTACCGACGTCGTTTGACGATGATTTGCGCAAGGGCTTCCTGCATGGACTGTCTTTGTTGTTAAATCTACTCGTCATGATGCAGGATATGGACTCTGTTGTGAGACAGGTGAGATGGAAAACTTGTTTTTGTCTCTAGCTGCATATGTTGTAAATGACTTAAATGTTGTTACACGATGAATTTAAATGTTTTAATTATTTTGAATTTGTAATATTGTTGTAATCTGTGAAGTAATTAATAATATTCGTAATTTGTCTTATAATGAACTAATTATCGTATATTTTTGCTCATGTCATATATAGATATAGATCACGTTCTGCATAGTTTCTTTAACATTCCATATTCGATTCGAGCCTATCGCGATCTGTATAATTTCTTTCTAGCATTCCATGTCTTCACGTTCTGTTGGTCCTTCGAACCGGATCTGTTGCGATTTGCATTGTTTCTCTTATATTCTATGTCTCCAAGTTCAGTTGGTCCTTCGAACCGGATCTATCGCGATTTGCATTGTTTCTCTCATATTCTATGTCTCCAAGATCAGTTGGTCCTTCGAACCGGATCTATCGCTATTTGTATAATTTCACATATGTTCCATCTCCATATTTTTGTTTTTAATCGGATTTAAAGCGTGTACCAATACTTCTTTACTATCTTATCGATGTTCTCTGGTAGGTTGGGCAGCACATGGAGTACGAGCCGGAGTGGGAGTCGGCGTTCAACCTGCACGTGAAGCTGGCGCACAGCATCACGCTCGCGCTGGAGTGGTGCAGCGCGGAGCGGGCCCTGTGCGCGTCCGCCTACCGCATGGCGCTCAGACGGCACGCCGACACGTGCAAGCAGCCGGAGCCGAGGCTCACCGGTGTGTGCATAGGACGAACAAAATGCACAAGTACACGACTAATCACAAATAATATACATATATATTTTCATTCATTCATCCATTCATTCATTCATAATATACATATTTAAAAATAATTAAAACAAAAGTTGTAGATCTTTTTATTATCTACACAGACTACAACTTTGCCATTGAACTTTTTTCCATAGGACTTGTAGTTTTGTCGGAATTTAAGAGAAACCATTATTTAGCCTTAAAAGCTCCCCCCTCCCACTTCCCGAACTCGTATTGTCTGTAATTTATTTTTCCTTTAATTTTTATCACATTCCCCTCCTTTTCTAATGGGTTTCATCCTACTACTATTTTTTTTAGGTTTTTATCATTTTGGAAGGGATTGGCCCTGGTGTAACATGAACATGTTAAAATAGGCTTAAACACGCACTCGATTGTATACATGCTTACATGCGTACATGCGCACGCACGTACGTATATGAGCGTATATTATAAACGCACATATACATACATGTACACGGTTGAAGATTCGATTAAACGCGCAGTTAATTCTCGATTATGTGAAACATGTTTAAACGTACACGCACATGCGCATACACACAAGTGTATACGCTTACACGCACGCACTTACACACTTGATTGTATGAAACATGCCTTCATGCACACGCACGTACGTACAGATGTACGTATACACGCTTAAACACGCATTTATACACTCGATTATATTATGAATTATCTACACACACACGCACATGCACATATGCGCACGCGCTGACATCACCCGTAGAAAAAAAGACATATTACATATGTAAGAAAAAACCAGATAATATGTAACAGTAACAATTGGCGACTACTATTGTAACACTAATCATTCAATTTACAGAACTTGGCAACCAAAGTGCCTCAGTGATCCCGTACGACGTGTCAAAAGAACCAGTGTCAGTGCACAGGCCGCTATCTCGCTTCATAGCCGGCCTGCACTTACACTTACACGCGCACGGACTTGCGTACCACAGCCGCGAGTTCGATAGACAGGATAGACCGAAACCCACGCCTGAGGAGCTTATTGGTAAGGAGCTATTCCCCCCACATCTATAGTTATACGTATATAACGTGTAGAAAGAGCTGGTGTCAGAGCATAGACCGCTATAGCGCTTGACAACCAAGAAAATGTCGCATGCAATCGATCTCAAATATGTTTATATTTAGAGTTGGTAAAATTAATCATTGTAACCGACATATTGCCCTACATTGAATATGGTCCTTCAAGCCGGATCTAAATCAATAATTTAAAGATCAATATTTATTTACGTTCATCCGAAGGAGAAATGTCATGTAATATGTATGCCTGAATTTTAGACTATGTATATTAAATTATGACTTCGTATTGAAATGCGGTATCGTTTTTAACTCGTGTTTTCTCAAACAAAACATGAACTGAGTGGGTGGCAAAAACAATTAGATTTATGTAACATACCTATTTTTTATTTCAGAGCCGGTGTTACGCACAGCGGCCATGATAGCGCAAGTACACGCGGGCATGTGGCGCCGCAACGGCTTCGCGCTTCTCAACCAATTATACTTCTACCACAATGTTAAATGTCGCGCCGAAATGTTGGACAGGGATGTTGTTATGTTGCAGGTGTGTTTAATTGCATTATCTTACAGGTTTTTTTTCTAAAAGTGCTTTTGTTGCCCCTGAATTTGTATATGGAAAACGTCATTATTAACTATTTACTAAAGTTTTATATGCACGAGCAGAGGATAGACGATAATTCCAAGCACGACTCGAAAGACCAAAACTTGTTTAAACTGTCGAAAATGTAAAATTTGTAAATAAGAAATGAAAAGAGACAATTTTCTATCAGGAGCTTATTTATTTACTGTTAAAACTTAAATAAGTTTGACTCAATCATACTTCCAAGTGACGTCATAATTCAAATTTTCTCCATAATTATACACAGATCGGCGCCTCGCTAATAGAAAGCAACGAATTCATAATCCACGTGCTAAACAAATTCAATCTGCTTGAATGGGCGAGTGCCGAGTTCGAATCCCGGACAGTGGAAGATGATACCCTGCGGCACACTATCAGCATGGTGGAGGAATTCCTGGGCCTGCTTATAACGAGTGAGTACAGTTTTGATCACCGTTTTGATCACCATAAATTGGTATACGAGGACGGAGGATATCACGTCACACATTCACACACGTGACTCACACATGTGACTCACATATGTGTGACTCACACATGTGACTCACACATGTGACTCTCACACGTGAATCACACACGTGACTCACACACGTGACTCACACACGTGACTCACACACGTGACTCACACACGTGACTCACACACGTGACTCTCACACGTGACACACACACGTGACTCACACATGTGACTCACACATGTTACTCACACATTTGACTCACACACGTGACACACGTGATACACACGTGAATTACACACGTGACTCACACACGTGACTCTCACACATGACGCACTCGTGACTCACACATGTGACTCACACATGTGACTCACATATGTGACTCACACACGTGACTCACATGTGATTCACACACGTGGCTCACACACGTGACTCACACACGTGACTCACACATGTGACTCACACATGTGACTCACACACGTGACTCACACACGTGACTCTCACACGTGACACACACACGTGACTCACACATGTGACTCACACATGTTACTCACACATTTGACTCACACACGTGACACACGTGATACACACGTGAATTACACACGTGACTCACACACGTGACTCTCACACATGACGCACTCGTGACGCACACATGTGACTCACATATGTGACTCACACACGTGACTCACATGTGATTCACACACGTGGCTCACACACGTGACTCACACACGTGACTCACACATGTGACTCACACATGTGACTCACACATGTGACTCACACATGTGACTCACACATGTGACTCACACATGTGACTCACACATGTGACTAACACATGTGATTCACACATGTGACTCACACACGTGACTCACACACGTGACTCTCACACATGACACACTCGTGACTCACACATGTGAGTCACATGTGTGACTCACACACGTGACTCACATGTGATTCACACTCGTGACTCACACATGTGACTCACATATGTGACTCACACATGTGACTCACACATGTGAATCACGCACGTGACTCACACATGTGACTCACGCACGTGACTCACACATGTGACTCACGCACGTGACTCACACATGTGTCTCACACATGTGACTCACCCATGTGACTCACAAATGTGACTCACACGTGACTCACACACGTGACAAATACGTGACTCACACACGTGACACACACGTGAAACACACGTGACTCACACGCGTGACTCACACTCGTGGTTCACACACGTGACTCTCACACGTGACTTACACACGTGACTCACACACGTGACTTACACACGAGACTCACACACGTGACTTACAAACGTGACTTACACACGTGACACACGTTGCACGTTTCGTTCTTATCAGACGTTGACGACGCTGTTGGCGCAGTGGTAAGTGCCTACTGAGCCGACGGTCCCGGGTTCGATCCCCGGTCAGGGCAAATATTTGTGTGATGAACTCAATTATTTGTTCTTGGGTCTGGGTGTTATCTATATATGTATTTATTAAATATTATATTATATTTATCGTCGCCTAGTACCCACAACACAAGCCTTAATAATTGAGCTTACTCTGGGACTAGGTCGATTTGTGTAATAATGTCCTATAATATTTATTTATTTATTATTTATTGTTATTTATACTTGACACGTATCCCCTGAAACTGTAGACACAATTTCTCCTCTGTTTTATTTCTTTTTGATAGAAATATGTTTTATTTTCAATTATTTTATCCAGTTGTGGGTTCCCGCTATGTGCCCGGTGTAGGGGAAGTCACAAATGAAGACAGGACAAAGAAGGAGATCATTCAGATGCTTTGCGTCAAACCCATGCCGCATTCGGAACTTAACAGGTAATTATTGATTATTTTTTAAGAAGATGTTTGTAGAAAAAGGATTCAAGTTGGTAGTAGGGATACCATAATAATTTTTAAAATTTAAATTGATTATCTATGTTTTAAAGTGAAAAGAAATGAAAATTCAAATACGTATTTTTTGGTTATAAATACAGTAAAACTTATTCTAAAGAACCTGGACAATGTATGTGTGCAAGAGCGATGGAAATGAGTGATTATTTTTTTCCTTCGATTTTTTTATCTTAGCAACTATATCTGTTGTAATGCGTCGATTTATTATATTATCTCGTCTTTTATTCTTTCAACCTTTTATCCAGATCGCTCCCAGAAGACCAACTACACGAAACAGGACTAGAAGCGGTGATCCACGAGGTCGCGGACTTCACTAAACCCACCGGTGGTAATAACCGCGGCGTGTACAAGCTCAAGCCGCATTTGTACGACGAGTACGATGCGTTCTTCTACCACTACACGAGGGAGGAGTTATCGAGGAGTGAGGAGGAGCAGAGGAATAGGAGGAAGGCTGCTGGTGAGTTGGGAGGATGTTTTGAGGGAGGTTGAAGAAGGTAGTTGGAATTTACAACACAAATAGCAATTTTTCTATGACCGTCAAGACGCCTAACATCTTAGTCTCCCCGTGACCACGCTCGCTGCAAAGTATGCAAAACATCGGGATAATAATATCTTGAATAAATCGCGTTTAAAATCCGTTACTATCTTTAATTTCTAATTGTATTGATTTTAACTTTATGCCAAGAAAAAGCCATTAGCCACTCGAGTCAGACACCGTACGGACGACATCTGTATCCCTGTCGTAGTAAAATTCTGTACACGAAAATAAGAATTAATGAATGTATGTATATTACTCTTTCACACGAAAACCATTGAACCGATTTTTATGATAGTTGGCAATAGCAGCCCATGTACCAGGATAACACATAAGCTAAGCAGATTTTACAGTATTTGCAGTAATAAAACAAATACATACAATAAAACTTTTTATAGTACAAAAAAACTACGTTTAATTCCCAGGTCTCCCCGAATGCTGTCCACCACCTCCTTTACCGAAGTTAACACCACCGTTCCGTCTATTAGCCAATCTGCTACAATGTGATGGCGCATTGCATGTGCTGCGTTGTGTGCTAGAGAGGGCATTAGATCTGCGAGCTAGATCGTTCTCCGAGCCACAAGTGCATAAGGTGTGTTGAATGAAGATCAGTACAATAATTTTTTTTTTTCGCCAAACTTCAGAACAAGTGTTCAGTTTATTGTTTATTAAAATGAGAAATAACGGATTTAAAATAATAGTCGAAAAGACTATCTACAAGAGGTAGAATTTATAAAACATAGAAAAAATTCAATCATCAGGTGGGATTCGTACAATATAAAATATTAATTTATTGTGTAGTTATGATTGTATATGTAATATTTAAACGAAAAAGCAAGAAAACATTTCCATTTTCGAACCAATTCTCCTTTCTATATATTATACCTGTATATTTCTTTTACATATTACCATATACTTTATACTCTTTCAGGCACTACATCTAATCGGCTACGCGCTCCGTGACGAAGAGAGCGGGCACTACGAGTTCCTAGCGTTCGCGGAAAGTGCCGCACGTGCTGGACTCGTGGAACTGCTGCAGAAACTCGCCACCAGTCCAAGGGTTGATGCTCATAGAGCATTGGCTAACTGGTTATTGGCTAAGATCAGGTTAGTTTCGCCAGTCTAACCTACAGCGCTAGCCATCTTGATCAAAGCTTAAAGCGGCCGTACACGGGCAGCTCGAGCAGTTAACGGTTGAGCGAAGTACACGGACTGCTCGAGCGGACGGTCGTTGAGTGCTCGAGCTGTCGTTACAAACCCCGCAGTTGACGGTTTGAAACGGTCGTGATGGCTCGAGCAGTCCGTGTACGGCAGTGAATGAATGTCTATAGTTCACCGCGCGGTCGTGGCTGCAAGCCGTCGGTCTCAACTGCTTGAAGCGGTCCGTGTATGGCCGCCCTTAAGTTAAAATAATTAAATAAATAAAGCTCTATAAATGTTTTACTTTTCATCTATCCCTGCTCAGTATTAATAATTGAAATGTACGTTATCAGTTTTGACTCGTGCGTTTAGTGGTCCTTCGAGTCGGATGTTGGTTTGTGCATAGTTATAAAATGTAATATTTTCAGATCACTTCTGGGTCAAACCGACGAAATGGGAGACGGTGACAAAATGGAAGTTGAACAAGACGATAAGCCCGCTGATGAGACAGCCGGTAATTATTTAACAACATATTAAGTGTAAAAATTATGGAAAATTTAAAATTCATAAAAAAAAATATCGTAAAATATACCGGATCAAAATTTTAGTTAATTTCGAAGATTTGCTTTTTTCAGTTGAAATATTTTTCTTTTTGTATTTATTTCTGTTTTACGAATAAGATGATCTAATCAATTAATTTGGTATATTTAATTAGAAAAAGAGAAAGCACGTCGCGCCAAACTAGCGGCCGAGAGACGCGCGAAATTAATGGCACAAATGCAAGCGCAGATGAACAAATTTATCACCAACAACGCGACGCTTTTCGAAGAAACCACCACTGAGGTAAAGACACTTAATCCATACATTAGTATTAATAATTCATATATATTTTATTATTAATATTATGAATTATTATATTCATTATATAATAATTCATAATATTAATTATAAATGCGAAAGTAACTCTGTCTGTCTGTCTGTTACTCAATCACGCCTAAACTACTGAACCAATCATGAAATTTGGTATGGAGATATTTTGATACCCGAGAAAGGACATAGGCTACCTTTTATTGCGAAATATGTACCACGGGCGAAGTCGGGGCGGACCTCTAGTTTATTATATGTTTGGGTAGGTAATTTATTGTAATGTTACACTTACTTTAAAGCAGGTAACATTTTTATTCTTACCTCTATTCGCCAATTTTAAATTCTTGCTATTATAATAAAAAACTTGAGAGGTGTCTATAAGAGAGAGAGGAAAGACAGACAGTGAAACAAGCGCACGCCGCACGGCTTAAACTATACAAAAAGTGTCGTGACATTTTTTGGAAAAGGAACTTCGTAACAAAAAATCAGGCGTATTTTCAACCGTTTTGTTCATAAATATAATGGTGTTTGTATTGTTCAGGCGACAGAAGAAGAGCAGAAGCAAGACCTGGCGTGTTTGTACCGCGGCGCTGCGCTCGGAGTGTGGGGCGGTGGGGGGAGCGACCCGCCGCGTGTGTGCATCATGTGTCAGGAACAGGTACAATACCCCGAATATACAGTCGTACACGCATATACCTGCATAAATACCCCGCGTATACAGACATACACGCATATACTCGCATATATCCACAAATAAACTCATACACGCATATACTTGCATAAATACCCCGCATATACAGTCATACACGCATATACCCGCATATATCCACAAATACACTCATACACGCATTAACTTGCTTAAATATGTATAGACGCGCATATATACCATATACACGTATATGTCCGCATATACACTTATGCACGCATATACCCGCATATAGAACCCACATATACAGGGTGTATACAAAAATGTCACCTTCATAAATTCATATAAACGCTTACACGGCCGCATACATTGTCATATACATAATTCTATAAATTTACCCCTATATGTATTTATATTATCGTCTAATTCGATCTGTGCTCAAATTTCTATTTTGGAAGCAATTTCATGATATCATTTATCTATTTAACGAGTCAATTTTACATATAACAAAACCTTATATCTTGCAAGGCTATTATTTTATATCATTGAAGACGATTTGACTGATAGATTACATATTAATACAATTCCACAGGGGCGCGTCGAAGCTATGTCCGAACCGCTAGTGTTAGTAGCGTTCGTGCAACAGTCCCGCGTGCTATCTCGCTCTCCCCCCGCACCTCTACCGGGCGCTATAGGCCCTGGGGGCGTGGCCACAGCTACAGGGGGCGGGGCTACAATCGTGGGCGGGGCGGGTGAAGGGCCGGTGGTCGCGGCGGACGCGTCACTGCCGGCGGAGCTGCCGGCGCAGCCGCACGTGTCGTGCTGCGGGCACGCGCTGCACGCGCGCTGCTGGAAGAAGTATGTTGACGGCGTGCTGGATAAGGAGAAGTTGAGGTAAACTGTTATGGTATTTATTTAATTAATAATTACAATTATTGTATTGTATTTATTACAATTACAGTTATTGTATTTATTTAATTTATTAAATTAATAATTACAATTACATAGATTGCTTCTTATGTTATGTCGTCTAGGCTAAAGAGCACAAAACTATGTCCACTATTACAACAAGGGTGACATATGAAGAAAAATATAACCTTATCCATTTGTATAGCTAACACTAACTAGCCTATTGATAAAAATACGCACATGAAATAAAGCGTTTCACATTCACACAAATGTACAGATTAATAGAGAAATTCATTCATGGCAACAAAAGATTGTAAATATAAATTTTCAGACCTTATCGCATACAATAATAAATACAAAAATACTATTCTATTCTAGAAAAATCTATCCATGGCAACAAAATATATTTGCACATATTAATTTCCAGACCTTACCGCATCCGACAACCAGCGGCGTTTGACGTAGAAAAGAAGGAGTACCTCTGCCCATTATGTGAAAGACTCTGCAATACAGCGTTGCCCCTCCTCCCCTCGCCCCCCCTCCCGCCGGCCGCACCACCACCCCTCGCTGATGAGACCTTCGCTGATGCCGCCAAACTTATACTGAAATTGAAACATCAGGTATGCTGAATTTAGTATTTTAGTTCTATAGCATTCGAGTTTGAATATAAATTTTTGAAGAATAGAGAAAATGCGATTACGATTCGCCCCGGTAAAGTAGAAGACGCGGGTTTGAATGCCGCCTCATGGTGGCACGCTCTTTTTTTCTATTTTATGTCACCACCACCCATAAACACTTGTAACAAATATCTAGAAATCTAAGGCCGAAATCGCTCATTGAGCGAAAGAATAGCTCATAATGCGTTGTAGTTACAGTATTCGATCCACTATTGGAAAACGTTTCTAGTGACAAAATAGGTGTAATTCTTGTCGTTTGATTTTGAACATTACTACTACGGAATTGGTGTGAATTTCAATGATTATTTTGTAAAACTGACAATTATTGAAGTGATACTTCTTTATCGGGTTTGAAAAAAAAATTAAGTGTAACATTTTTTCGTTACGCGTGACATTTTTCCGTTACGCGACATCTTTTTCTTATCCCTACCACGCGTGATTCGACGTATTTCTGTTAAGTTGCATATAGTAAATTATTTGTTGAAAAATAAGGTCATAAAGAAGTTTCACTTCTTACGTGTGTACACTAGTACACGCACACATTTTTTATTTTTCATAGGCGATTATGATTATATTTGTTCTAAGTAAATAAATGTTCATTTGTTAAATTGCTCAATAATTTTAATTCTCTATATCAAAGGTGTGCTCCGCCTCCGTGCACTTATGCACCGAGTACTGCGAAGAAATGCACTGCCGTGCGCGTGCGCGTAGTGTTGGTGCACTTTCCTCCGAGCCGGAGGACGAAAGTGCAGACGAGGCCGAAGTGTATGTGTCGACACACGCGGAGACACTACTGCCTAATCACTTTCTCGCGCACTTTGACACTGAGCTGCCGACGTATGCGGATACATCGAAACAGCTGGTGGAACACTTTGTGGCGGTAAGTGTGTGTGATAGTGTAGGTGTAAGTGTCCGTGGAGACACTACTGCCGAACTACTTCCTGCTGCACTTCGAAATTTTAATGTATATTTTGACTTTGATTTTTAGTAGAAAGTTGAAGATTACCGATTCGAGGCACCTACGTGACCAATTTAAATGCGCAATTAATGTTTAATGCTAATAAAAAATATCATTTTAGTGAAATAAATAAATAATACATTGCTTTGTTATTTTTTATCTAAAATATATGTATTTCTTTACAGATGTTACCCGCCATAAGCGGCAATTCAGAATCAAGCGGTCTACACGCGCTTGCCGCATTATATAGATCTACATCTTACACAATAATGAGTACCAACGCGATATTACAAGCGGAGAGCCGGCCTCTCCTGGGCGACCTGCCCTCCCGGCACAGAGATGCCCTCCAAGCCCTCATCCGATTAGCTGCCGTCCTCCCAACAATATGGTCCTCCCCTAAACATATCTCCCACCACGCCCTTAGCACGCTAGGCACCCTAGAAAACACCTCCCCGGTTTCCCATCACATTTTCGGCACATTAGTTGCGTTAGTGCTCACAGCTCCCTCCTTATTCTGCAAAGCCGCGGGTCCGGCGAGACCGACACACTTAGCGAGGCAAATCGCCCTACAGTCCTTTAGAGCGCAAATAACTAGAGCCCTCATGGTCATAGATGTCAATACCAGCGAACCCATGGAGGGCGCGGAACAAATCAAACGACCGGACTTGCAAAACTTACTTCAACTTATGAAGGAATTGAGACGCGGCAACTTAGATATAGAGAAAGTGAATGAAAATGAAGTTTGGGAGAGTGTCAAGCAGCAGTGTCATGCCTTCCTCCGGTGTTGTTGCTTATTCTTTCACTTTTTGAGCGATATTAACCCGCCTACAGAATTAACCGTGGTCGGGGGTGACACTTGGGAAACGATGTGCGGATATCTCGATATGCCAACTACATTCAGGGAATTAATGGACACGCCTATCGCAAGGAAAAAGGCGTTAGAATGGTGTAGTTATTCAGATAGGTGGTTTAACGGGGAGATACCTAAAACAGTGGCTTTGGAACCCAGCGAGCCGCCGAGGTTGATAAACTTACCGGAAGATTTCTCGGAACTAATGAATATTGTGTCTGAGTTCTCGTGTCCGAACTCAGAGCGGGAGGACAGCAAGAACCCGACTATGTGCCTAGTATGCGGGCAGATACTGTGCTCGCAGAGTTATTGTTGCCAGATTGAAATGAAGAAGGTGAGTTCTTATGACATTTATTTAGTGTTATAACTTTATAAGTTGTTTTCCATAAAAAAAATGATCTTTATCTAAGTTTATTTTACATTTTCAGTTATGTCGGTTTTTTTATTAAACAACGAAATATTAGTTTTAATGTTATGAATTCATCCTATTTCTGATATTTTTGTGATATATTGCCTTTTTCCTTTTTATAGTTAATTCTTTATCACACAACATCTCTCACACGTTACGGTGCATCACATTGTTCATATGTCATACGTTATGGTGCATCACATTGTTCATCTGTCACACGTTACGGTATATCACAGTGTTCATCTGTCACACGTTACGGTGCATCACATTGTTCATCTGTCACACGTTACGGTGTATCACAGTGTTCATCTGTCACACGTTACGGTGTATCACAGTGTTCATCTGTCACACGTTACGGTGCATCACATTGTTCATCTGTCACACGTTACGGTGTATCACAGTGTTCATCTGTCACACGTTACGGTGCATCACATTGTTCATCTGTCACACGTTACGGTGTATCACAGTGTTCATCTGTCACACGTTACGGTGTATCACAGTGTTCATCTGTCACACGTTACGGTGTATCACAGTGTTCATCTGTCACACGTTACGGTATATCACAGTGTTCATCTGTCACACGTTACGGTGCATCATACTGTACATCTCTGGTGCATTACACTGTACAATCTCTGATAAATTACTTACTTACACGTTATATTGGACTGCAGTCGGGCGGTCGCAGCGGCTCAGGAACCGAGCTGGTGGGCGCGGTGGTGGCGCACGCCACGTGGTGCGGCGCGGGCGCGGGCGTGTTCCTGCGCGTGCGCGACTGCGAGCTGCTGCTGCTGGCGGCGCCCTCGCCCGCGCGCGGCGCCCTGCTGCCCGCGCCCTACCTCGACTCGTACGGGGAGACCGACCAGGTGAGTGGGGAGAGGGGAAACTCGAAGGACCAGGTGGCTGGAGAAGACTCGAAGGATCAGGGGGAAGATTTCTTAAAGCAGGACTTATTTCAGTGGGAGACAGCTATATAGCGCGTCTAACGACTTTACTTCACTTTAATACAGGCGATGGACACTTCGAAGATGTATTTTATTAGATTGCAAAAGGCGTTGAAACGCTCAAAAATAGTGTAGCTGCTACTCTGTTGCTTTAAAAATATATGTTGAAAAATTGTCTTAAAACAAATGGTCTTAAAACAAAATTTAGCAGTATTTTTAACTACAAATCACTGACACCATAGCCTCTTTTAATAACCCTCTATTAAAACACGAATTTCATTCATGAATTCATATTTTTAAATATAATTTTCTCCCCACAGGGCCTCCGCCGCGGCAATCCCCTGCACTTATGCCCCTCCCGCTACGAAAGCCTTCGCATGACGTGGCTCGCGCATTCCGTGCACGAGCGGATCGCGCGTGGACTCGATACCAACATGATACTGACAAACACGTGGCAGAACATGTGAACCAGGGGGACTCGTTACATGCACTTGTAACGATGTATACCCCCCTGAAAAAGATGGAGAAATGATGTATACCACCCCATAACAGATAAAAAACGATGAAAACGACGACATCTTACTAACGAAATAAGAAGATACGATGCGTTGTGCACACCCCCTGATCAATACTTGCAAAAGATTTGATGGATAAACATGAAAATTGGAAGAATACGTCTGAAGTGCATAAGGACGTATGTAGGGAAAAGGAAGAGTTGATGAAAAATACGTGTGATGCATCTATTTAAGGACGTTTATAGCCAAACAATGAAGAATTTGTGTAAAATACGTGTCAATATCTGTAAAAAGACGTTTATACGAAAAGGAAATACGAATCCGGCTCGAAGGACCATGTGTTTATTGAGCTTCTATTTGGCTAAAACGTCTGATAAGGACTTTTGATAATAACTTGAAGATTTGTATAGCTTTGTACGGCTTTTAACTACGAGAAAATACTAGAAGTTTTGATCTGGAATTATCTGTGTTGTTGCGATTAACGTCATGATATTTTGTAAATGATCGTAAGAGAATAAAGTTTTAAAGAGTGTTCTTTTCGATGAAAGAATATTCTATATCTAAAAGTACGTGTTCAGTGGTGAATTTAAATATATACAAATTGGAGTTATGTTGTTTTAAGGCAACCATATATAACTCGAAGAATACTCGAACGTTGGTTTAAAAAGTACCTGTTTCGAAATGGCGCTGTGAAGCAGTAGTTATTTTAAAGTTTCTCGCAGTAGTTATATATAAATTCATAGTTATCTTCCGATATGTATATGCATTAAAGGTACTAATTTCTCTTCATGATATTATTGTTAAATAAAAATAAAAAAATTTATAAAATAATATTTTAATTTTACGAGTTTTTAATGTGTCTCTAACATAAATAGTGACGCGCAAGTCGAGCGACGCCCGGTTTACGACAGTGTATTCGATACGTACAGGAATCGTCCCGAAGCCGCGCGTTTTTTTCGCGTGTTAATATTTATGGTGAATAATTTAACACTAATTTTCGCCGTGTGATTTAAAGCAAATAAGAATTAGTCATATTTCGTGAATAGTATTAAATTTTAGTTAATTATAATCCCGGATGTAAATGGCGTGTGAATGAACTTGTTTATAATATAAGAATTTATAGTATTACCACGAGAATATTATGCTTAGATCGTTTGTTTCTTGGTACTACTGTACATTGTATTTTAAGCTGTGGCTACACACGCGAACGAGCTCGTATAACGCCCAGTTTATGTGTGTATTCACAGCTTTAGTTGTTACAAATATAGCGTTTTTTGATCTAACTAGTGTTTGAAATAAATTGCTTAATTTAAACTACTGTATTTTTATTTATATCCTGCCTATAGTAAACATTTATTAACAATCCGGCTCGAAGGACGAAAATGATGGTTGAGTAGATATAACAAAATAAATTGAATTTATTTCTTCCTAAACCTAGAGTCTACATCACTACAATTAATATTATACATGCAACCACCTTAAAATTCATGTTTGCATTTTATAAAACATAATCACTGTTATTACAAAAAAGTTAAGCGCATGTTGAACACGTGTTTAAAAAATTGTCTACAAAACCGTGTTTAACCCCTGATTAGTGTTAGACATGTGTTAGACACTGTTTAAATTTAGACACGAGTCGACGCTTGTCTGTCAAGTCCTATTTAACCTCAAAGTTACAGCTAAATAATTAAATCTGTGTGAGTGTGAGCTATAAAAATTTTGTAACAAATTAAAAACATTAAAACAAATTAAAAACATCAATAGCAATGGATCTAGGCTTCATTGATTTTATTTATGACTAGCTGCTCCGCGCGGTTTCACCCCCGTGGCTCCACCCCTGTTGGTCGTAGCGTGATGATATATAGCCTATAACCTTCCTCGATAAATGGGCTATCTAACACCGAAAGAATTTTTCAAATCGGACCAGTAGTTCCCGAGATTAGCGCGTTCAAACAAACAAACAAACAAACAAACTCTTCAGCTTTATAATATTAGTAGATAGATTTAGATTACAATATAATTATAAACAACGTATATGAGCTTCCCTTCAAAGGTGACATAAGTCTATATGCTGATGACACCAGCCTATTCTACTATGGACAGTCAATACACTCTTTGATATCGGAAGCTCAACACGATATGACCCTCCTTAACACTTGGCTACAAAATAATCTACTGACAATTAACGTTGAAAAAACTAATTATATAATATTCTCACCTAAATCTAAAAAAGTTCCAACACATGCCCCTCTTTTTATAAATAATCAACAAATTAAACAGATTAATGAAGAAAAATATCTGGGTCTAGTATTGGATAGTCATATGACCTGGAAACCGCATATTGAAAAAGTCAGGAAAAAAATAGTTTCATTGTCTGGTGCATTAAGAGGATTTGCAAAATGTCTTCCAAATACTGTTCGATATACAATTTACAACTCCTTAATTAAATCCCACTTCGATTATCTAATACCGATATGGGGAACATCCGCTAAAACTAACATATGAACAAAGTACAAATAGCCCAAAATAGATTAATAAAAACCCTTTTTTGCTATAATTATCTCACTCCAACAAAGAAAATATATAAAGACACTAAAATAATGGATATTTCGCAAATTTACGTTTATAATACTTGTATTCTGATACGAAAATTGTTTAATTAGGAAATTCATACAGATATCACTTTAACTAAGAGGAAGCGAAATTCTAATCTACGACAAAATATAATATGTATTGACCACCTAAATATCCTTCCAGCCCGTACCTACTATGGCTCAAAAAATTTACTTCATGACGGAGTTAAAATATATAATAGCCTACCTACAGATATAAAACAAGTAAAATCATTAGGATTATTCAAAAAGAAATTAAAACTTCATATACTACAAAATGAAAATATGCCCTGAAATAACTATCGTGTATATAAATTACAACTTAAAAATATAAGTGAATAAAATAAAATCAGCAATATAAATAAAAATAACAACGATCACATACTTACTTACCTAGTTTAAAAAAAAATCAAAAGTAAAATTACTTCAAAAAATAAATTAATATAACTAATATAAAGTGTTAAATATAACATAAAAAGTTTATATTTTATGATTATTTTAAAATAAAGAGTAAAAATCATTACCTACATCATATTATGAATTATTACTACGAACTATTACTTATACATATTATAAAAAAAAAACAAGATTATATTTATTAAATTACTTTAAATAGCTAAGGCAACACTAAATTACTATTTACTCTAATTTTTAAATAAATTTACAATTAATATTTATTTTAGTTCATGCAATCGATGTCACATTTAGTTGCTTTATATCCGTGTAAACATTCCTCACGAACACAGCCATACCGTCATAAGACGATATTATTGCACAAAATTATCTCCACTCACCCGCAAATTTTTTAATTTTTTTTGTCAAGGTGTACAACTTTGTAAAATACTGTGAAACTTTAGAATAAGTGAATTGTAAAATTCTTTGAAAATAAATGTCTCTAAACCTTTACATGGATAATTTTCGAGACAGCCAAGTGAATCGTACACACAATCGTACATACAATCCTTTTGAAACTTTTGATGATCTTAGGTTCAAAAGGAAAACTAGATTTAGTAAAGTTTATGTTAATCGAATATACGATGTAATAAAAGAAGATTTCCCTTACGATGCTCGCGGTCAAACTATAGATCCACGAACACAAGTGGTGTGTGCTTTGCGATGTTGGGCCCGTCATCAGGTAAGCCTTAAGTTTATGCCACACACCTTATCAAATAAAGCCTAGGTCCCTTGAAATGGTACTTCATAATTATGTTATTTCATTCACAGATTCAAGACGACAGTGGTGACTTGCATGGTATATCTCAACCAGCCGTCAGCAAGATATGTAAGAGAGTTTCTGAAGCGCTGGCTAAAAGGGCTCCTTCTTTTATTTGTATGCCAAGCTCTGTAGAGGAGCAAACAGAGGTTATTAGAAATTTCAGACAGATCAGCAACTTCCCCACTGTTGTTGGAGCAATTGACTGCACCCATATAAGAATTAAAAGGGTTTCAGGTGACCTTAGTGAAGCGTATGTTAACAGAAAAGGGTACTACTCTTTGAACGTCCAAGTAGTCTGCGATTCAAGCTTAAGGATTAGAGACATTGTTGCCCGATGGAGAGGAAGTGTCCACGATTCACGAATTTTTAATGAGAATGCTATAAAAGAGAGGTTTGAGAATTCAGAATTTCAAGGCAGACTATTAGGAGATAGCGGGTATGCGTGTACTCTTTATTTGTTTACTCCACTACTACGTCCAAATAATGAGAAAGAGGAAGCATATAACAAAGCACACAAGTACAAGAAATACGATTGAAAGATGCTTTGGCTTATGGAAGAGATTTAGGTGTCTTTTATCATCAATTTAATACGCGTAAGCGTTCATGAGTACGTAAGGGGGTTGTAAGATTAAAATTATTAAAAATATTTTTATGTATATTTAATGTATAAGTGCAATTAAAAATTCATGTTTTTATATTTTTTTCTATATCTGTTATAAGACGTTACTTTGTACCAAATTTCAAGACATTGTGTTCATGGGAAGTACCCTGTAGGTTTTGATTCTCTTGCGAATGTCGAAATTTGCGAAAATTTTCAGCATTAACGGCTGTATCTTTTAATTGCGTTGCATAAATATTAAGGTATGAAATAAGGAGGTAGGTAAATAAAACACAATTTCAAAATATATAACAATACTTTTTATTAAATAAACATTGAATTAACCACATGACAGTCACGCAAACATTTCATAGATGATTATACAAATATGTACATATATAATTTGAAATGTCTAGTCATACAATTCACAATAATAAAAATACTATATACCTATATGTATACCAATAAAATAGCTGCGCTCTGCGATTAACACTTAAAAGACTAATATTTTTATTATGCATTATTTCCAAGGATAGTAAGAAGGAAAGCAAAGTAGCCAATTTTGAAGATAAGGATATACGCTTTTGTCGCAGCAACAACTTAGTTCAGTTGATTAAAGTCTGGGCATTGAATTACAATAAACAACTTGTCTCACAATCTCGCTCACAAATTGTCCAAAACTCTGCCTACGTGATTATTCGGCAGAGTTAGACTACAGGCCCATGTTGAAAAATTTATGAGTCATTTGAACCTTTTAATATAACGAAGCGATTATGAGTATAGTTAATAGTTGTTTATAGTAATTGACGTAGGTACACGTCTAGGCGGTCTAGCACAGTCTGTGTAAGTGTAGCTACACTTACACAGAACTGTCGACATTATAAATGGAGCATAGCAACTTAAAATGCAAAGCTAAAATTAATATTAAAATAAATTATTATTTAATACAATGCACGTTTTATGGATATTTTAGCCCATAGATCATGAATTTTACAAAAGTTGGCTTTTCAAAGTTATAATTTCTTCAACTTAAGCAAAAAAAAATACATTTACTTAGTTTAACTTAATGAACTAAACGGGAATGTTATTTATTTACAAAAATGTTAAAAAAAGAGATCATAAGCGAATGATGAAAACTACGATTTGGCAATGAGGCAAAACAAAGTTTATGATTCATCTGCTATTCACTAATCGACATTAACAACAAAAACCACTTATATGTTATTATTACTATATACCAGTCCAGTCATTTGGTAAGATTCTAGTTAACCAGGAAACTTTAGAGAGATTATAAAAAAGTTTTTATAGTATTATCCATTTTCCATATTTCCACCTCGTCGTCATTATGAAAATTATCATGTTTTCATCATGGTGGCGTGGAATGAAAAGAAATGAATGGTTAAAGTAGAAATTCAAAATTAGCACATCAAAAACTATAAGAACTTTTTGAAACCTCCCGTTAAACTTTTTTTGCATAATTGGCCGATGACTGTACTACGTGTTAGGACTGGTTACGACACCAATCTAGGACTTAAAAAAAGACCATAGATTTCGATTGTAAAATCCGTTTATTATTAAGAAAATCCGCAAGGAAGTGGGTACAAAAATATGTTTTAAGTGTTTTTGTATTCGATTCAGTAACGTCAAATATTTCCCGATTTTGTGGCAACTGGCATGATAGATTATGTTATCTAAATAACATTCTATGGTGTCCACAGGCGAATTTAATTTTACGGGGATGTCATTTATGGACAAAACTAGAAATTCAACTTTTAATTAGGCTTACGCTTATTGTATTTGCTCTTCTTTGTTAAATAAATTTTACTATTATAAATGTAGTGTTCCAGTAAAAGATAACGATTGTCCATGAAATTTATTATTTTGTGAATGTTTCTTAAAGAAATTACATTCCCGAACAAATGGGAAATACGATAAATGCCAAGCGACATAATATGTTGCTAAAGATGAAAAATATCTATATAGATAGACTTTGCGATTGCTTCGAAGTAAAAAACCACAACTTACAATGTTACTCCATTTTGTCACCGATCCCCGGGCCGTCAATAGACACTTCATTAAAAATACCAAAGAGCTTATTTCGAAATCGTTATCTTATATATTAAAAAAATATTGCCTACTCAGAAAGTAGATATTTTTACGCACAATATTCAAGATTTTGTAAATAAGAAATGTTATTTGGGGTTCAGATTTGAATCTCATGTGTTAACAATGAAAGAAAAAGGACTTCCAACGAATGAAGAAGAAATAATAATACGTAACAGGTGCATCCAGTTCATTGTACATTTGGTTCATGAACTGAAAAAATGATTCCCCGAAAACTTAAGACTAATGAAAAATATTAAAAGAATCAGTGTAGATTGCGCACTGTCTAACAACAAAGAGTCGATCGCAGACCTGATGTTACATTTTTTTTTAATAAAGATCAAAAACATGTAGCGAAAGTTGACGAGCAGTGGCGTCAAATCCGTTTTCTCAGTTGGAAAAATACAAAGAATACAAACAAATTTTGGTACGAGGTACTGGATTTCAAAGATATAGCTGGAGATAACAGATTTAAAGATTTAGCCACATTTGCTATGTCTTTATTAGTTTTACCGCACTCTAATGCTGAAGTAGAGCGATTATTTAGCATGATGAATGTCGTCAAGACAAAACACAGAAACCGAATGAAGTTAGATCTACTATCTTCAATTCTCACAATTCGTGCAGGTTTAAAACGCGTAGGAAATGCTGCAATAACTACATGTTACCGAACAGCGTAGTGCAAAAAATTGGAAATAAAGAAGTGTATTCTACAAAATCAGAAGTTGTAGAAGCTGATTCTTCCGAAGATGATTTTTAATCGACTTTTCGTCTTTTCTGCAATAGTTGACAAAGTAGATGACAAAACTCAATGTCAAAACCACACACCACAGGCCGAAGACCTTACGTTAAAGAACAAGTTACTTGAAAGTCAGGAAAAAAATGAAAACTTACCGAAAAATTCAACTACTGCAAAATAAGCTTGCAACCAGCCATGGTGAAAGTACAAATTGAAACCAAAAAAACTCCTGATTAGGATGTCATGATAGGAAAATGCCAAAAAACAACCTCAAAAAACAAAGATGTTCACATTAGCAAAATGTAAACTTTCGATTAACATTGGAAAATGTATTGTGCCATCTCAATTGAAAAAGAATTTGCACTGGCCGGACGATGTCGTCCAAAGAAAAAAAGAAAGCTCAGAGAAAAGATACCTTTTTGCATTGACTGGTGATCAATGGAGAGAGTATCATGAAAAAAAAAGTAATGAAAGAGAAACTTATTGAATTAAGAAAACGGTTGATTAACAATAAGTTGATAAGAAATCAGTTGACACATCTACAGACGGAACGGACATTGAAGTGAAATATCGTGAAATTGACGATAGCAATTATGAAATAGGAGAATATTTATCTGAAACTAATGGAACGGAAATACCGACACAATCTAGCAATTCAAAGAGAAAGCTGCTGCTAGGAAGTCAAATAATTCTAGATACCAATTCTGAATCATGTTCCACTGAGCAGATTAACGTCTACTAAAATAAATAAAGCCAAGAGAACTGATGTTACGAAGATGACAATTTTACACTGGAAATACATATTATTTGCCAGGGAAACATCGAAAAGGGCGCTCAATAGCTCGGTGGAGTGATGAAATATGCAAGGTAGCAGGCAAAAACTGTTCGGGACCACCTAGGAAAATACCAGAGGCTTGAAAAGAAGCATGACAGGAACAAAAAGGCAAGATAGTAAGCAATGTCAATTAAGATCAAAAACAAAATTAACAGATAATATCTTGGAAAAAATAGACATAGAGATGGACCGATATGTTGAGTTGAGATCCAAACAGGAGAAATTATCCAAATTCTACAGGCCCAAATTATCACGAATGGGTATCCAAAAGATGGCAAGTGATGCCGTGGACGATAACAAATGCGCTGGGACGAAAAGCTGAAACTTACCGCGGGATCCAAATGGAATGGAATGAAGCTACTGGAGGAGGCCTTTGGCAGAAGGCACACTGAGTTGAGAAACATTCAATAAAAACAAACTAAGAAAACAACAGAGTTATACTGCAGATCATTGTCACCCAGTAAGACGGCACGCGCTGACGGTACGTGTGCAGTCAGCGTGAGACTAAATTCAGCCTTACAGGCTAAATAAATAACGAAACGCAATGTGTTATTTACAAATTATTAGGCTGTTTCTATTTGTTTGATATTAGTGTGCAAAATTATTAATAAATACTTTGTTATGCATATACATCGCAGTTTTTTTTATATTTTCGACCATTATTTTTAGCTTTCAATTGATTTTAGATTGCGTCACAAGGTCCACCACTAGATCTTTTCTTCCCATTACTATATAAATTCTTTCTATATATATTTTTATATTTCTTTTAAAATTTCATAAGTACATTGATCTAACATTAAACTAAATGTTTCAGTTTTTTGTTATAAACAATATATAAAATGCTTGTTACCCATTGAGAATACAAAAAATACCAAAAAAATTCTCAAGTAGTCCAAAACTGGTGCCGTTACGTACGTTAATTAAAGTACACTTAAATGCTAAATCAAAAATATAAGAAGAAATATTTAATTACCTAATTTTCCATTAAAAATATAACGTTTTATATACTAAAATTGTCCAGAATATTGAAAATATTGATACTTACATAGAAATTGAACTGACACTATTTTTAATGCTATCCACTACACAAATATATTTTTTTATCTGCATCTACACCTATCACAACTCTATGATCAAAACTTGGAAATCTCATATAAATATATTTATTATATCGGCGGACTAGTTCGTACGACAGTCTTTCATGAGCTCTTTGAATGTTCGTAAAGTATATAATTATTTACTATGACTAAAGTATAAAAATATACATATTTTTGCTAGTGTCGAATGTCACCGTAAGATTGTAAAAACCGTTCGATTACATTCTAACTGTAACTGTAAAAAAAATTTTATACAGTATGTTACGGATCATTTTTTTTCGACAAATTATAGTCTCGCGAGATATATTATCTTATATATAAAATTCTCGTGTCACAATGTTAGTCTGCATTCTCCTCCGAAACGGGTGGACCGATTCTCATGAAATTTTCTGTGCATATCGGGTAAGTCTGAGAATCGGCCAACATCTATTTTTCATATGTACCACGGGCGAAGCCGGGGCGGACCGCTAGTGTATATATATATAATCTAACGGTGTTTACAATTTTACGGTGACATAAATTCAGTATACAATAAATAGCTTGGTTTATATTACATGATGTAAGTATTTAATTCTTCCAATAATATTATAAATAAATGGTGTAGATAGGTCATGAGCAAGCAGTTGTCTCGTTTTCGCTAACTATAGTTGAATCATTTATTTTATTTATTTTATTTATTTATAGATGCACCAACAGTAACTCAATTTGTAACATTATATAAGTAATCGTACATAAAGTCTTAATCTAAATTGGCTACTAATTACAGGTACATACAGCATTACTTGAGAATTGGATTGAATTAAGTATTTAATTTAAATAATTATACACAGGAAAAAAAAAAAAAATCATGTCAGATATAGAGCAATGTGAAAACAATATTGTCAAAAATAATTATAGGAATTCAATTACATTATTACAGGAATTCAATAACAGTGTCCATAGAGATAATTTTGATAATTTTATTCTTGAAGGACCAAAATGAGTCGTGAAAGATGTCAACATCATTATTTATATTAATCTTATTGAAAGCACGCATTAGTCTGTTCATGGGGCTATACTTCTTTAAGTTTGTACGAGACGAAGAGGCAGAAAAGGTATTAACTATCGCATAACGTGGGATTGAACGGGGAACAGTTAAATTAATATAAGTTAAAAGATTGGTGTTCAGATTGCCATTTACGATTTTATGCAAAGTATAAAGATCCAAAAGGTGACGACGATTTTCCAAAGAAATAAGTTTGAAATGCTCTAACCTATCATTGTATGGGGCCCTATAGTTGATGTGAGCATCCTTAAAAGCTAAAAATTTTGTGAATGCCTTTTGTACTTTTTCTATTCGTGCAATGTGTCGTTGATAGTGAGGGTTCCATATTGCACTAGCATATTCCAGCACACTGCGGACGAGAGAATTGAATAAAATAACCAAAGGCGCAGTTTTGTGAAAATCCTTAGTATTCCTTTTGATAAAACCCAACATACGCCATGCTTTTGAAATAATATCCTCAAAGTGATGTGAGAAAGTAAGTTTAGAGTCAAAGTATACACCCAAATCGCGAGCAACAAATACTTCCTTGATAAGTTCCATGTTAATGTAATAATCTGAATTCAATTTTTTAATTTTTCTAGAGAATTTAATATGTAAACACTTGTCAACATTAATTTCCATCCTATTATCAATACACCATTTATGAACAGCATTTATGTCTTGTTGAAGTAAAAATGCATCTGCTAAACTATTTACCGTCCTGTACAATTTTAAATCATCTGCAAAAATTGCACATTGACTATATTTTACACAGTCTGAAATATCATTAATAAAAATCAAGAAAAGGGCCGGGCCTAGATGCGAGCCCTGAGGGACACCAGAAGTTGCAACAAATTCATGGGACGTATAACCCCCCACGGTAACTCTTTGTATTCTATTGTGAAGATAAGAACGAAACCAATCCAAAAGACGCCCGTGGAATCCATAATTTTTTAATTTTTGTAAGAGAGTGAAAAGATCCACCCTATCGAAAGCACTACTAAAGTCAGTGTATACAGCATCTACTTCACTGCCACTGTCGAGATTATTGCAGATGTAAAAAGCATAATGTAGCAAGTTTGAGACCGTTGAGCGGTTTTTACAAAAACCGTGTTGAAAATCGTTAATTAGATTATTGAAGTATGGCATAATAGTGGAAAGCACCAAGCGTTCAAATACTTTAGAAAACGTGTTCAATATAGATATAGGACGGTAATTTTTGGTGTCATTCTTATCTCCTTTTTTGTGAATAGGTATAACATTTGCAAGTTTCCATTGTTTAGGAAAGAGTGAAGAATCAAGAGATTTTTGAAATATAATTTTCAGAGGAAGTGACAGATTTGTGTATGTTCTAGTTATAAACAAGGGTGGTACACCATCAGGCCCGGCACCTTTACTAGAATCAAGAGATTGGAGTAATTTTGCAATATGGTCCTGACTCAAGGCGATATTGTGGATAAAGAATTGGGGATACTTATCCTCAGTATCAGAAATAAAATTCTTATCCCTCTTGGAATAAATCGACTCAAAATGAGAAGCGAAAAGTTTGCAAATACCCTGCCCCGTATCAGACGTTACATTGCCTAGTTTCATTTCGGATGGAATATTTGATGAACAACCTTTTCGGTTATTTATAAACGCCCAAAATTTCTTAGGGTTTTGTATAATAGATGACTCAATACTAGAAATGTATTCCTTGTAACGGATCTTAATTAGATCGCTTATCCTTTTGTTTAAGATACCTACCTCTAGCTTGTCCCTCGGATTGTGATATATTTTTAGCCTCTTGCGAATTTTTTCCTTCTCAGATATTAGTTTCTTAAGGTCAGTTGTATACCAAATTGGGTATTTATTACTTTTAATAATCCGTTTGGGTACATGAGCATCAATAGTTTTATAGATAATTTTATAAAATTTAGAAACCATGATATTGACATCATCACAAGGCAAAAGTTCCTGTTCCCATTCAATTTTAGACAGTTCAGAGTTAATAACACTGAAATCGGCTTTAAAAAAGTTGTGAATTTCAAGCGGTTTGTGTCTCAAATAATTACATGTAATCGAAGCTATTTTTATACAGATTGCGGGGTGGTAAGGATCTAGTTTTGATAAGGGAACAGTAACCTTTGAAACATTAATGTTACAAAAACGTCCAAAAACTAAGTCTAACGTCCGTTGTTTAAAATTTTTAATACTGTTAAATTGAATAAGATCATTTTGAGACATAAAGTCAATCAGTGATGTCCCTAAAATATTGGAATAATTACAAGGACGTAATAAGTCATCTTCTAACTCCCAATCAATGAAACCTAAGTTAAAGTCGCCAATTACCAAAACTTCACTAGAATTAGATTGAATTACATTATTGATATTATCTAAAACACAGTTCAAAATATCGGGACACACTGGCGGTGCTATATAAACCGCGCATATTAAAATATCTTTTACCATACCATTAATCTTACACCTAAGTGATACCCAAAGATCTTCGTGGGGACTTTCAAAGTGTCGAAATCGAACAGAATGGATAGATTTGGATACAGCTATAATAACTCCACCTCCTTTGATTTTTGAAGATTCTGTAGATTCTCGATCTCTTCTATACAATATGTAATTTTCATTAAATACTTCTTTGTCATAGATAGAATTATCGAGCCATGTTTCAGTGCCAATTATTACTTCGTAGTGGTTTTGTAGTGACATAAGTCTTATGTGATCCAATTTCGTCTTCATACCCCGAAAATTTTGATAGTAAATATTGAATGTTAATACAGAAAAAAATAGGTCTAGTTTGATTTTTTTTTTTTTTTTTAATCTTTATTGAATTTTTGCAAGACACTCGAAATTCTTTATCTGAACAGATTGGGAAAACTCGTCCTTACGAGTGAAAATCCTTCCATTCCTTACCCACACGAAGCGAATACCTTTTTCTTTTGCAACATTTCTAGTTTTTGCATGCAGAGATTTATAAAATGGGGATAAATGTTCTGATATATATAACGGCGATAAAGCTCCTCCATAACCTAAATGACTGGAATTAATTCGGTTGTTCTGTGAAGATTTATTGAATTTGGATACTGCAGCAATAATTCCATCTCTGATATGAGTACTTCGCAATTTGTAAATAACTGATCTGGGTCTTTTGTTGGTGTCATCTAGTTTCCTCACACGTGTACAAGTTATAATGTCTGATTCTTGAATAGGATATGATATGACTGCACATAGCTGTTTCATAACTGATATTAAATTCTCAGATTTATTCTCTGGCAGACCGTTTAACTCAACATTGTTCTCACGGGCGTGCTGTTCAAGCAAATTAATACGCATAGACAGATCGTTGAGATTGTTTTGCAGCAAGGAGTTCTCTTTTTTCAAGCCTAAAAGAATTTCCTGGTGATTTATTAAATCTCCTTTAATTTTATCATAGTCTGCGCTCATAAAATCCAGAGAATTTTTAAATTCTTTCAAAACTGTCAATTGCTCTCTGATTTCATGTAATTCTTTTGATATGCAAGATTGAATTGCAGATTTGACGGCCTCATGTACCGCCAATTGAATTTCGTTTTTAATAAATGACATTAAATTGGGGTCATTATTCTCAACATCGGCAAAATTTGATAGCTTTGCAGATTTTTTGCGCTGAGTAATGTTATGGTGTTGACATTCCTCATCATCGGACGAGCTCAAGTGTCTTTGTGTTTGTAAATTTGTTCTTATTGGAGTATTTGTATTATCACCTCTTTGAATGTGTTTGTTACGACATGTCTGGCAATTCCATGCAGTCTTGTTTACTTCGGACATTGCATTGAATTTTTTTAGAGAAACATTAGCACATAATAAGTCGTAACGATCATTACAGTACGAACATGATAAAAATTCTTTTCCTTTGATTGTGTTTGGACAACCGGCGCATGTAAACCCTTTAACTTTAGACGCCATGACAAAAAATTATGCAAGAGAAAAAAAAAATATATGTTTATTTATATGTATTATGTAATCCTATCACTAACTTCCTTGTTCTTCTTAGTGTAAAATATGAAACAAAAAAAAAAAAAAAAAAATCTTTTTATGTAGTTCTTGACAAGGCCCAGGATCGATCTTGGTCACTTCGGTTGTAAGCCGAGATACTCTACGCACTATGCCAATTAAGTTTTACTCAATAGTACGAAATTAAAGTTCATAAGTTGATCACTACTTTGTTCTCATAAATTAGCGAGAGGGTAAAAGTTATTTCAAATTACACACAATATCACACTAGATTGTCTATTTTTAGTTAAGTAATTTATTCAATGTTTGCATTTGTTTCACACTGTTCCGGATCACTGAAGTTAAAAGTTTAAAAGTTTTATTGTTATTACTAAATAAAACACAATGATTGTTTGTGTTAACACTGAGTTTTATCGTGAGTATTAATTCACTAAAAGCTGAATAATTCCATTGATTTGATTTGTGATAACACTTTCAGAGGAAAATCACACAGTTATAAACAATATCCAATAAAAATATCTCACTTTTGTGCACTAAAACTATATTTACATTAATGATTTTTGCGCATCCAATGTTTACTTTTGTGACGTTGACGTATGACTATGAATCATGCCATCTCATTTCGACGTCTAATCGTGTATGCGTTAGTGTGCCGTTTTTTGAAGATCGAATGTTGTGTTTGCCACCTATCTACACCTTTTTACTTTTACAATCATTGTTAGCAATCATTTATATTACAAAGTACTTGTCATGGGATGTCGTGATATTTTTTATCATTTAAATAGATCTTAAATCTATTAATAATCTCTGAATATAACACCTAAATAACTTAATAACTTATCTCTAACGATGATTTACCCAAACAGGTTACAATTTTAGTATAAAAAAAAATAGTGGAAATAGGGAAGTAATTACTTTTTAAAATATATCTATTTTAAAAGGTAAAAAATTCAGATATTATTTTGATATGAACTTTTATTTTCATTTATTTTAAAGGGTAAATGACGATCGTGGGTTAATTCTAATTTAAAATTGGAACTTCAAGGATTCCTTGTAAGATTTAAATTTGGCACAAAATTTCGTTGATGAGCAAAATTAGATTTTGTCCGCAATCCCAACTTTAGGGACTTTGGGAAATTTCACTAAAGATTATTATTTCTGGTAGATAAGAGCTGTTTAATAATTTTACAGTACAACAGTGTACCAAGACACACTTTTATATTATGCTTGTTACGCGCAAAAATATAGCATTTAGAGATATTATCAGCTAACAGTTGGCTCATATATTTCTACGCATTTTAAACTTAATAATTTAGAATTTAGATAGCGTTAAAAATGAAATGCTTCACTTATTCCTACGATGTTATTATATTATGTATGTATAACAATATAATTTTGGAACTAGGTATTTAGTTAAAGTATTAGTAATTAGTATTAGTATTAGTATTACTAGGTATTTAGTTTTTCCTTGGGAATAAAAAACACGCATTTATTTAACTATTTAAAGGACCTCGCCTTCTACGACTAAGTAAGTATTGGAATACATAGTCTGTGATTGTGCGCATACTTGTTCAACATAATATGTTCTGCAAAGCATTGAAAACTAACTGTCTTACCACAAAATACTTTAGACAGGGTTTAACTTTAAGCGTGGGTTCTCTTTAATCTGGTTTTGTCGTATTTCACATAGATAACTATTAAAGTGACAGATCCCTGGTTTAAAGTAAGACTGTGTTTAAATTGTTTTATGGCAAGACCATAATATTTTATATTAATATGGGGATACCATATGCCATAATGTAATGTATTAAAGTAGTATTATATCTAGTGTGGGAAAGGGATGGGGTTAGACGATTTAAATGTTTGAACTTATGTTTATAAAAATTACCGCTCATTTTTTGTTATTTTTGTTTGATTCTATTGTGCTAACAAATTACTTACTACGTACTTAAAACGCTAAGCGAACAAAAATGTTTGTAATATATATTTCTCTGTAAGTGATTGTAAAATGTAATCTTTTTAAGAAATAAATGTCTTAAACTAATAATCCCATGGGGATCACGAGTGGCCGAGTTGGTCAGGCATCCATCCCGGATTGGCGTGAAAGGATGCGAGGGTTAAAGTCCCGCCTCGTGATCGAATTTTTTCAATTCTTTATAAATTTAGATTTAAATCATATTGTCATTTTTCCACACTGGAATTAATACTGCTTTAAGACATCATGGTATGTGATGATAGATGTACATATGTTTTAATATGGTGTATATTATGCCTATTTATTATTTTCTAATAGCTTTCATTTTGGCTTTATTGGTTGGAAATTCTTCTGTTTTTTTTTCTTCCTTTCTAAGTTTTAAAAATCTCTTGATTGTATTTACCGAGTGGTTTTCACTTTAAAATAGAGCCACTTTTTTTGGCGTGACAACGTCTTATAATTCGATAGAGCTGGTTGCACGCACGAAAAAACATGACTCGCGGCGACGTTACCTCGCTCTGAGGCGTTCCATGTAAGGCTTGAAGTGCAAGCGAGAGCGCGGAACGAGCGACAAAGAAGCACAATCGGACGTTGTCACGTTCAACTATCGTCAGTTAACCGACTTTACAGACAACCAATTTTTTCAACATAAAATAGAATATTTTTAACAGATAAAATATTAATTAACTACAGAGGCAAGTGTCATTGCGGCAGCTTCGTTTCTGTCGTGGCAGAGTTACTCGCCTCGGCCCTTGCTCTCCCTGGAATTATAAAAAATATATACGTTTACTTGTTTATTATAAATAAAAGATTGAACTGAGTTTAAATGTGTTTTATTTCTCATAACTACCCTCTTACTTTTTAACAAATCACAACTGTTAAAACTATTAAGCCTATTAAATGACAGTAAAAAAATATCCGTGTGACATTGTATAAAACTTTCCTATGAATTGCAATGTGCAATGTGGTAATCATGTTCAGGCCGGTTGCAGAGCTTCATCGACCATCAGTGCGTACGTCAGTCGCGCTTGTCATATGTATGGAAATACGCGTGCGTATGGTCGGTCTAGCTATGAACGGTTTTATGAATTTCCATACATATGACAAGCGCGACTGACGTACGCACTGATGGTCGGTGAAGCTCTGCAACCAGCCTCAAAGCTAGTGTACTTATTGCTTATTACAAATCTCTGCCTATACAATGTACATGCATAGGCAGAGTTTGGCTCCGGACAATTTTTGAGCCTGATTGTGAGTTCAACTTTGGTACTATTATTTAAACTTAAAGTAAATATAATACTTACTAGCTTACCGCCCTCGGCTTTGCCCGCTTTGTCTAAAACTTAGTAAATTATATACTAAAACCTTCCTCTTGAATCACTCTATCTATTAAAAAAACCGCATCAAAATCCGTTGCGTAGTTTTAAAGATTTAAGCATACAAGACATAGGGACAGAGAAACCGACTTTGTTTTATACTATGTAGTGATATTTAAATTATAGTATGTATAGTACATACAGTAAAGATAAAAGTTAACGCTAATTGTAGTATTTTTGGTGGACTCACCTCCACACTTATAACTCGTAAGGGTTGCTTAGAGTACAGTTTATGTGCGAGCGTCATGAATATCGACTCCACGTTGTCACATTCTGAGTCTAGTAGCGCTGACGTCTCGAACAGCTGCGAATTTCATTAAAATATGT
Source organism: Colias eurytheme (assembly GCF_061535395.1). NCBI lineage: Eukaryota > Metazoa > Arthropoda > Insecta > Lepidoptera > Pieridae > Colias > Colias eurytheme. Next base: position 7,887,136 of record NC_143005.1, on the reverse strand, counting down.
ATTATTTTTACATAATTACATCTAATTATCCTACTAATATTATAAATGCGATAGTTTTTGAGGATGGATGTATGTGTATGTGTGTGTACGTTTGATACTCTTTCACACAGATACTACTGAACCGATTACAATGAAATTGAGCATTAATGTAGAGGGAAACTTGGATTAACACAAGATAGGTTTTATCCCGGAAATCCCACGAGAACGGAAACTATACGGGTTTTCTTTGAAAACGCGGGCGGAAAGCTTGATATAAAATAAAGTTCTTTGCCCCGTCTGTCTGTCAGGTTGTGAAAAACAACTGCACTAATTTTTATATGTTGTCACTACTGATTAGGTGGAAAACATGCTTTTTGAATTCGTTTGTTCACTCACTTATTATATAATGGAAAATCTTGATAAATAGTAAATTGTTTAATAATTGTTTAGTAATTGTTTTTGTAAAGTAAGATATAAAATATAGATTTAAAAAATATTGGCGTGTATAAAGCATAAGCCGCAGCTGCATAAGGCTTCTTTTAGATAGAGGTATATTATTAAGTATAGCTATTAAACACGCACATGAAAATACATCTATACTAATATTATAAGGCAAAAGAGTTTATTTGTGTGCTTGAAAGCGCTAATCTCTTGACCTACTGGTCCGATTTAAAAAATTCTTTCAGTTATAGATAGCCGATTTATTGAGGAAGACTAATAGGCTTTATCATCACGGTAAGACTAATAGGAGTAGAGTATAGAGATTATAAATTAATATAGGAGATGAGTAATATGTGCAAAGCCGGGTGGGGCACTGCTAGTTTAATATGCAAAAGGGACACTTACCGGCATGCCATATTTATCCGCAAGCCGCTGAGCGTAAGTAGTGGCCAAGCGCGACTCGGGCGTGCCGCAGTCGCACTTGTTGCCGACGAGCACGCGCGGCGCGCTCATCAGACTGTGAGACTCAATCTCTTGCATCCAGCTCGATATTGACTGTGAGTTACATATTGTGAGTCAGTTAGTGTGGTGTGGTGGTCAGTCAGTTAGATAAGCACGTAAGTAGTGGCCAAGCGAGACTCATGGTAGTCATATTATATTCAATTGAGTATAATAATTATATTAGTCACTAAGTTAGTTGATCACTTAATCGTGAAATAAGTCACTCAGGTTAGGGAGCGTTCAAGTAATACGTAACGCAATTTGGGGGGAGGGGGGGTCTCGTAAAACGTTACGATGCGTTACAGGGGCGGAGGGGGTCTTTCTTACAGCACGTTACGTAACATTGTTTTTTTTTAATAAAAAATTAGGGAATTAAAACTCCGAAATTGGCAACTCTTTTCGTTTACTTTTTACGGGGAATCCCTTAATTGTATTATACATCATTTATTGTTGTTCTCGTTGTCAGTATTTGTTAGTGATGATGATTATATAAACAAAATACGCAGGTGTTGCGGATTAAAAACCTCTTGTTTTATTTAGTATTATTACTGTAAGGGCAATTAAAATTTAAAACTATACCAAGGATAAAATCTGTAACATTTTGCGACTTTAGGGTAAAAATGGTCACTTGAGTGTTACGTAACGTTTAGAGAGTGGGGGGAGGAGTATAGAAAAACGTTATGGTGCGTTACAAGGGGGGGAGGGGGTGTCAAAAATCTACAAAAATTGCGTTATGTAATACTTGAACGCTCCCTTACTAACTACTTAGTTGGTGTATTAATACGCTATTAATTGGTGGTATTAAGTTATTCATTATAAAATAAGTAAATTACAAGAGTATGTGTTAATCTGCTATGCCTAATCCACTGGACCGAGGTTGAGGGGGTTCGAGTCCCACCTCATGAACGAATTTTTTCTATTCTTTATAAATTTATATAAATATTCTGCTACTCACATGGAATGTCTCTGGCTTGGTGACATCATAAACAATAACAACAGCGTGCACATTCCTGTAGTAGTGCTGCACCATTGACTTGCGGAATCTCTCCTGCCCAGCTGTGTCCCATAGTTGCAGCTGAAATTTATGTAGTTAAGGTAAATATGTTTCTACCCACACCTTCACTTAAATATGTAATGTGTATTTCACATTATTGGCAGAAATACTTTTTTAATTCATATCTATCTATCCTTAAATAGATAGTCTAGGTACTGCTTACAGTACCTAGACTCCTATTCCACAATTCATAATCAGTACATAGTATAAAACAAAGCCGCTTTCTCTGTCCCTATGTCCCTATGTATGCTTTAATCTTTAAAACTAGCAAAGGATTTTGATGTGGTTTTTTAATAGATAGAGTGATTCAAGATGAAGGTTTTAGTATATAATTTATTATGTTTTAGACAAAGCGGGCGAAGCCGCGGGCGGAAAGCTAGTTTGAAGCATAAGAGAGAAACACATATTTGCTATTTGTGTTGGTTTCACAACTATTAAATTAATTACACAATTGGTAATCCACATAATATACTAAACCTGCACCAGTTTATAGATATTTTTGGAAATATACAAGAATTCAATAATTTAGTTGTGATAAAACAATAAGGACAAGAACATATAATAAAAACCAGACTATTTACTTTGGCACTTATATTTCACAGAATGGTAGTATTGAAAGGAATAAAATTGCATTTTTTATAATGTTCAGCTATTTTGAGATGAGAACAGAACACACATACAAAAAAAGAGACACATTTCATGAATATTGTTTTTATTGTTATCTTGAATAACGGATTTCCAGCATCATGTTTTTAATATTAATGAAATATGATGTCGCAAAAGTGGTATCTACAGCATTAAATCAGAGCATAAATCCAGTGTCACGTGTAAACAATTTATTCCTTTGTTATTTGTATACATTTCCATTTCAAACAAATGGTAAAATAAGTAGGAACAGAACAAAGTATTAACAACAAATTTTAAAAATTACATAGTATCTACAACTTAAAATTTAAAGTATATAATAAATACGGTACCTTTATATCTTCGTTACGTATTTTTATAGTCCTTTCTCTGAAGTCCACACCAATCGTAGCCTCAGATTTATCTAAAAACTGTCCTTCGCAAAACCGATAAGTGAGGCATGTTTTGCCAACCCCAGAGTCACCAAGCACAATTATCTTGAATACCTTCTTTTGTTGCAAACCAGGCACTTGTTCAGTAACGGAATAAGACATAGTAGAACTTAATAAACTACAAATTTCACTTACACGACTGAGTATTGTTTTATTATTGTTTTTACAAGCTGTTGTCGCACGTTATTATTGACTTATGAAATGACACTGACAAATGACACAAGAATGAAGATTTGAAAATTGAAATTGGAAACATTATTTCACTTTTTTATCATTTTTATATCGCTGTCACAGATACAAGTCATTTTGTACAAATGGTACATTTCGATGGTAGATTCATCATATTGCCAGATGTATAGAGCAAACAAGAGTTCTTTTTATTATTGTTAGCGTTTAGTGTTGAAATAAACTGTCACAAATTTTGCTTTACTACCTATGGGCGTATGCAGAAAGAAAGCTGGAAACTTATAAGCGCTTAACAGCGCTGTTAACCCGCGCAGGAAAATATTATATGAACACGCACCGATAAGCGCTAAACGGTGCCGACAAGTTCCGACAAGCTTCAACACGCACTGGTCAGCGCTGGGCGCTGCCATATAAAATTTGTCTTTGTCTGCTTCAACCTGCTTCCTTTGTGTAGAACGAACCAGCGCTATCAAGCGCCGGTAAGCGTTAAGTTTCCAGCTTACTTTCTGAATACGACCTTTACGATTCTGTTTTTCAGTAGGTATTATTTATACTTTTTTGTTTAAATAGTGGATTGAATAAATTCCCTCATGGCCAATGGTGTACTTTTTTAGTATTTCCAAAAACGTCGGAATTCCCGAAAACTGAGTGACTTTTACTAACCACAAAATAGTTATGTCCGTCTTCTACCCGCAGTTACCATAGTATATATTATACTGCACAATACTGTATAGCTTTGGAAATAAATCAAAATAATGAGTTGGAAATTAAACTAAAACAAAAATGTTTATGGTTTTATGAAACCACGGTAAAAGTGAAACTGTTCGAACGGTTCCGAACACTGCTTTGTGTAGCGCATGTCGCGTACACGCGAAATGCGCTACACAGACCAAAAAGTTTGAGACGATGTAATTAAAGTTTCACTTTAGGTAATAATTGATTTACGTATTTATAAATCGGAAACATTTCGTAGCTGTTATAATATTATGTGTGCCATAGTTGTTTGCAAAGAGCAGCGTAGTGAAGTATTTTGAATTAGGTTAAAACTGTCTGAATATCGCTTAGGCGCTTATTCACGGTCCATCTTGCTGTACGTCCCGCCAAGGTCATACACGATGCACGACGCAAAACGACAGTGAATAGTATTGACGTACGTCAATAATCATTATTATTATGTTGCTGGATGTGCACGACCAATTTTTCGTCCAGCGAGCACGGCCACCACCGCGAACGTCGTGCAGATGGACAGTGAATAGCGCGGATGTACGTCAGAGCGGTCCTGCATCGTGCGTGCTCGATCATGAATAGACTTACTGTACAGCAGATAAGTATTATGAGCTTGTCTTTCACGCAAATAGCATGTTTCAACTTTCAACTGTCAACAAATGGATCGTGAAACGATTACGAGGTTTATAGAAAAATATAAGTTGCACAAATCTTATGTTGGAGGTTGATGGAATGTTTCCAGCGTCGATTATATGCAAAAAAAAAATTTTGTGTGGTTTTATGAAACCACGGTAAAAGTGAAACTGTTCGAACGGTTCCTCGAACTGCTTTGTGTAGCGCAGACCAAAAAGTTTGAGACGATGTAATAAAAGTTTCACTTTAAAAAAGAATCAATGCTTTACAAAATCTAGTACCCATTACATATTTGGATGAAAAAATTATTATTTATACGTTTATGATAAATTTTTTTAATCCAAAACCTCATCCCTTTTTCTTTTATTCTCTTCTGCTGCTGACAATATCAGAACTCCCATTTTTTGGCGTTTTGATAAAGCAGGTGGCATTTTCACACACGTCCTCTCGTTAACTTCGTTCGATTTAAATGCCATGCTTGATGCGCGCACGATCGTCAGTAGGATACGACAGTAGGGACGACGACGCAGCCGACGTACAGCGGGGATGGACCGTGAATAAGGCGCTTTACTAGATCCGGTCAAGATTCCCTTTCTGTGTAAATTTAGAATAATAAATTTCGTCTTCGGATGAGATTCATCAAATGAGAAAAGATGAGAATTGATTTCTAATCTGGAATGAGACTCGATTATGTATAACAGTAGATAAGAGGAAGATAAAAGTTCTATGTTAAGAAATTTTGAAAAATTTGCTGTAACTATACGTTAGAAGTTGGAATAAACAAGACATGTTATCAAATGATGTCATGATGAAGCAATAGATGCCTATTGCGTTATCTAAGAATTATAATTAATGTATTGGTAAAAAATTTCTGATATTTGGTAGTTTTATCTTTTTCGAAATAAGTTGTTTCTAGCAACACTGACAGTTTTTAGAAATGTCGTGTGACGAAACAAGGGCTCGATAAGTTTACGGTGTTATCTACCGAGATCTTTACGTTGACCGCGATATTTTATAGTTTATACCCTGAAATAGTGAAAATATTATTAAAGAGTGGTGTAAAGATCGACGAGTGTGAATTTAAAGATCTGTTTTTTGTATAACCTCATATCGATAGCTATGTTCCTTGTATTTGTAATAAAATTCGTCCGATCGCGATAAATGAAAGTGTTGTTTATATTCAACAAAATTCACGGTGCGTTACGCGTTGTGGGTGTGTGTGCGAAACAGTTTCGATCAATTATGTGATATAAATCAAACAATGTGTTTGAATTTGTGCGATATAATTATTCAGAAGTGTATTTGTGGTGTGATACGGATGGTGTGGTAGGCTTGCCATGTCCAGACTCGTCGACTACTTCGTGATTGTGGGCTTTGACCACGAAAAAGAAAGTAAGTTACATCTTCAAAATTTTGGGATGTTCTGTTAACAATAAAAAAAATCCACTATCAAGAGAACATAAATACATCTTCTTTGCGCGATCTGTTTTTTGCCAAATTGTCTACTTGAAAAGATATTTAGTTTTATGATATACAATATAACATAGTACATATCTATTTTGGAAGTAAATTAGATTAGTTGTATGAATGTTAGAAGCCTTCTATATGACTCATGATTATTACACTGTATGATGTATAATTTTGTGGACTATTGTTAAATAAATAATGAGAGGGTTTTGGACTTTGTGCTGTATCCAACTGGATGATTAAATAGTTTATTGCACCACTTTAAGCTCATAACTTGTATGTTTCTCAAAAAAAAGGGGAAATATCTATTATTAATAAGTACACCTGTACTGAATTATTAAGTCAATTCACATTTAAAATATTTCTATATTTTCTTGAAATTAACACCTCTCATTCAAAAAAACTGTATAGAGTTAATGTGACATGAAATCCTTATTAGAATAATTAATGGCAGAGATGAATATGTTGTCTTCTTATTCCATTCCATTTGACAAAATAAATAAATTTACAGAGATATTTCCTTAAGATGTGATGGCTGCATTTTTTATTTTAGAGAAAAGTTGTTCCTATAAAACATGCTTATATATATTAGCGTAATCTTTACGATAAAACAATAATAAATAGGTGTTATAATGACACCAACTCCATCAAAAATTTTCTAAGTCCTGCGCCCCCTTTGCTTTAGTCCAACCCAACTAGCTTTAGTGTTAAAAGGTTATCTAGTAATCCGAATAATCGGACGATTAAATTATTTTATTCATCCGGTAATCGGACGATTAAATTATTTTATTCATCCGGTAATCGGACGACTAATTTATATTTTATTCATCCGTTTAGCGGACGACTAGCACTGTCCTAAAATTATTTTTGACAAATTCATTTTAAAAATCACTTTCGAATTATATTTATTATCTACAATTGTGAACGCGTCATATAACATTTATTATCTATAATGGCATGTCGTAAATACGTGGTAAATACAAACTTACATTTTTCAGGTAATAAATTGTTATAAATAAATTAATAATACGGCAATATATTTAAAAATATTGCCTGTGTGCGAGATTACTAGAAGTTTTAATACGACAATGGTATAAAAGTGTCGTTTTTAGTACAAAAATAACCTTAAAAAAAATAATTTTCATTTTCGATTTTCACAAAAACTACGCATTTTTGTTGGAAAAGAAAAGCAGTTTGTTAAGAAAATCCACTACCAGCTATCGATTAAACAGCACAAAATAATGAAATTCGGGGACATCGAATCAAATATTTAACCGATGTGATTAGAGATCCGAGTGCATAGAGAGATTAGTGTAAACGAGACATTTTATGAAGATGAAAGGAAGATATGTAGCACATCAGGTAGTTTTACCACCAGAGGCCATATTATGTCCTACTATATTGTAATCACAATAAACAGCCTTGGTTAATTATGGTATTATATGAATTTGCCAGTCAGTTCAATTCACGGCGTAAACTGACTGGGAATAAGAGGTTATAATATGGCCCCAGGGCAGCTATCTCTTCCAGCTTGGATTAAGAAACAGATATACAAAATATATAGTTGCACTAAAGCATGTTACAGAATACTCATCATCTACATACTCAAATAGATTATTCTGTCAAACAGATGTAAAATGCATACATTGCCTTGTAACCTACTTGCATTTTCTTTTCATACAATACTATCTGCCGTTCGCGGCCGTGCCCGCATTGTAAAGGCAAAACCCTCATAGATACCATTTCTGTGTGATTCCTGAGAAAACCTATCCTACCTATCATTTGCATGCTGCAAACTATGTATCTTTGTACCAAATTTCATCAAAATCAGTTCAGTGGTTAAGGCTTGAAGGAGAGACAGACTTACAGAAAGACAGAGTTACTTTCACATTTATAATATTAGTGCTGTTATTTGTTTATATGTATGCATGTCAAAGACCTATTAATTTTATTCTAAAGTAACCGTCATGAGAAGCTATAAATTTTGTAAACAAGTGTTCAGGAGTTCACAACATTTGGACCAACAAAAAAAATGAATTTGTTTAAGATTTAATAAATTATTAAGTAACAAATATTAATTAACATAAATATTATTTAAGAATAATTATTCGTCAGATTCAGATGTTTCCATTTCTGTGTCAGAATCAGTGACATGTATCACGAAGCTGTCTACAGTTTTATCAATCATCTCATCGATTTTGGAATAAAAATTATCTTCTTCCTTGATAACATGCTCCACACAACGCTTCCAATTTTCCGAAGTAATCTGCTGCAGTCCCTCTTGTAATAATTGTTTTACCTCGTCAAATTTAAAATTTGTATTTTTGCGAGCAACATATCCTTTTACGTTGGCCCAAATTAGCTCAATTGGATTAAGCTCACAATGATATGGCGGGAGTCTCAATACTTCCACCTTATATTTTTTTGCAAGCTCGTCCACTACATAAGTTTTAAAATTGTCTTTAACATTTTTTACTTTTAGCAGTAATTCAGTCTTAATTTCATTGTCGTCGTAAGAAATATTCTTACTTACAAGCCAATTTTGTATATCATTTTTTTTCCAGGCAGTAGTAGGAATTCTTTCAAGACGCCTTGAGTGGTATGGTGCATTGTCCATTACCACTACTGCATTTTCTCCAAGTTTTGGGAGAACGTTTTCGAACCATTGTTCAAAATGTGTTGCATCCATTGATTCATGGTAATCTCCCGTCTTCTTGCATTCAAATATATTTTCACCGCCCTCTACAAAACCGTTCTCATTGCCGATATGGGTAATTATTAATCGTTTACCTTTTGACGTTGGGTTACGTGCACCAATGCTAAGTCCTTCTAGGAAAGCCTGCTTCTTACTTTTAACTTGTTTGTCTACCCAAGTTTTATTTACGGTATGTCCTGTAAAAACAATTAAACATTTGTTAATTAGCGTCTTGCGCAGTAAAAGAGTTGAAGTACATTATTATTAATACACACTTGTGATAGCCCTTAAGAACTAATGTCTCAAGGTCGGCGGCGCGTGGGTTATATTTATTTTGCAAATAGATTTGCAGTATCATACACATCACTTCACGGTAAAGGCGACGGTATTTGCTTACAATCAGGCGAACCGTATGGTAGTCTGCAGTTTCACTGCAATAAAAAAAAACACACTAACCTGCATTCACCCATGTCTCATCCATGTAAAATATCTGGCGATTTTGTTGTCTATAGTCTTTAATAGATTTCAAATATTTTCGCCGCCATATTGTTATGTCATCTCTATCAATAAGTGCGTTATTTCGCTGTCGTTTTATATATTTAAAGTTTAAATGCTTTATTAGCCGCCTGAGAGTTGTTTCGCTAAAATTTGGCATATCTTCATCGTCATTGACTGCCTGAAGAATCTTGGGAATTGTTGGTAATTGGCCATTTAAAAAGAAACTGTGAATTTTTTTCCTAATTACGGATTTATCAAAATCGTCTACTTTCTGATAAAATTTAGGCCTGTCTTTAGACTTGATAGGTGATTTTATTCCCTCTTCTGATTTATATTCTTTTAATATATTATACACAGATGCTATGCCAATTCCCAAAATCGATGCTGTTTTTTTATTTATTTCGGTTTTGTAGGGATATTCATTCGATGGCCAATTTTCTTTCACGTACTTATATACGTTGATCACCATATTTTTCTCATTAACCGTAAAGCTCGTCACCTGTAAAAATCACCGGTAGTCACTTGTCACACGAAGCTCAAGCTATATCTCCAGGTATACCAATTAACCTAACCAATTACTTCACAATTTAAAACCTACTTCTAATATTAACCTTAAGTTTCCAAAGATTAGCGCGTTTGAACAAACAACTCTTTCTTTTTACTTATTATATATTTTAGATAAATTGTATTACGCACCTTTTGACGTTTTTTTCGTGGCGAATTTATTTCCTTAGATGTACTGGCTACTGGCTCCATTATACGTAATAACAAATAAAATTAACGCAACAATTAAAGTAACAACAATAAAAAAGTGATAACGAAACAATAACAAAATTAACAATAACAACCAGATCCGCGATATATGCAAAGCAATGAAACAACTCAAATGATGCGTTTATTTCAAAATGGCGTCCCGATAGTTCACAATCCCTGCGACGGACGCGTTCCGGTACCAAGAAACACAAACGATAGCGCTTTGCGTCGTTAAAATATGATCCGACTAAATTAAATAGGTTGTTACTTTCATATAACCCGTCTATATTTCATGTCGATTGAATATGGTCAATTTATTATTATCTCGCAGTATAAAATGTTTACTTAGTAAAAGATGTTTGTTTACATAATTTATAGCTTCTCGTGACGGGTACTTTAGCTCAGTATTTGTATGGCAGTATTTGAATTGTGGTCTAACTGATATAGCCTTGGCTGCCTCAATAGATCTCAAGATATGATACAATTGATTTGATTTTATTGTCCACTCGCAAATGTTTTTGCTGTCTAGGAATGTAAGAAATATAAACTGGAGTTGCTATGTATTTTGATACATTTAAAAATCAAAAAGTGGCCTATAATTTGTGTACTGGAAAATTATCAACTTTCTTATTCAGAAGGAGAGTAAAAGAGTAGTGAGCAACTTTTTAGTTGAGCATAAATAATACCTATTTAAGTTATTGTACACATAATATTTGTTAAATAACACTTCCTTACATTATACAAAATAAGTTGTCTCATAGCAACAGAATGTAATGTCCTTGTTTGCTCAAAATATATTGAAATTAAATCACATGTCTGAAGATAAGATTATTTTGTTACTCCAGAAAACTGATAACTACTTGTAAAAGACTTTATCTTTTATAAGGTCATTGTATTTGTTTATTTATCAATAAAATATGCAAATTATGCCATATCCAATATAAAAATCAAATTACAAAGGATTACCTTCATATTACTCATGATAACTTCATGCATCATTCATTACTTTTATCTACTGATATGGGAGCAATTTATTTATATAAATAACCTATAGTATGATTTTTTATTCTAAATATGTAATCCTAGGAAAAGTAAGAATGTTTATTCTATCACACATTGAGTGACCTACTGACTAGGCACTAAGGATGACTAGCAAAACTAGTATCTCTACCTATCCTATCTATCCTACTAGGTAGTATTCTACTAATATTTTAAAAGCAAAAGTAAGAAAGTAGGAATGTGTTAGATAGCCCATTTAGGGAGGAAGGCTGGCTATAATTTATTATCAGGCTAAGACTGACAGGAGCTGAGCAATGCGGGTAAAACGGCGGGGCAAAGCTAATGTACTAATATAACACATAGGCTAAGCGATCATGCAAGTGAAACCGCACGACAAGGCTAGTACTCATAAGTATTCTTAATTTCCTTATGATACAGAAATTGTAGACAATGCATGGTTTACGTAAAAATCTTTTAATTGGTAACTCATCATCAATCCTCATTTAGTGAACATGACATCATGAAATTGATAAAATCTATTTAAAGAAGATAGATACATTTAGAAGTCATTAGTGATACTGATGACTATTTGAAGACATAAAATGGGTGATTTATTACATTGTACTCATGTTAGCGACTAGATATGAGACTAGATTCAAAGTACACTAAACAGAACAGAAAAATTTGCATGAAAACATAATAGAGTTATATTATGAACTAATATGTAGCAGTAGCTTGTATTTATGTTACTTAAATCATTATTTTACTATGTTATCAAGGTAATGCCTCAATGCAAGTTTTTAATGTTTATAGAATTATATGTGGAAACATTGAAAATGTTAATGATGGAGCGGAATAAACAAATTAAAACCACTTTTGTAAATAGATAGACATTTAAGCTGAAGTTACAGAAGTAATACCTATAAAAATGTCTTATGGGTAATTTTAATATGTACATACAATTAGTGCCACATAGATTGCATGTGGGCATAGATGTAACCTATATTTTCTGTCTTCAGATACTGTATATATGTATATGGGTATTGTGGTTTGAATCTCATGTTACATTTTTGTTAATATTATAGAAGCTTGCCTGATTAAATATTCTTTTTGAATCAATATTTTCAATTGCTATCATCTGACCGAATTCATATTAGGAACTTAATTATGTTTTAAGTTAAAAAAAATAACATCTTTGTTAGTACCATAATAAGCAGTGGTATTTATAACTGACCTATAATAATTTACCTGGACTTTTACGTCCGTATTTTACGTGGAAAGTGATAATCCCATGAGCTAATAAAATATCGAACAATATTAAGGGAACAATAATATATCATGAATTCATTAGATAGTTTTACTTTTAATGAAAATAGAATTGTTATTATATTATATGGAGATAGTTTTAAATTAAAAAAACATGAAATAGATATAGGATTTCAAAAAATGTTAAAAATTAGTAGTGAGACAAAATGCAAATTTATGTTGTGTACATTACCATATTTGCCTGGTTTGACACAAAATCAATATAAATTTATCTATAATATTAACTTGAAATTATATAATTTAACAAATCATCATAGTGATGCATTTATATATTTTGACATAAATTCTTGTATTAAATCTTTTTGTTTGACAAAGAATACAGTGTATCTGCCATTTAGATATAAGAGAGAACTTGCTATGTTAATAGCATATAAAATTATTAACCAGTCTGGTACATGTTTAGTATCAGACCCTGGATCTACTATAATTTTATGTAGTAGTAATTATATACATCAACCTAGTTTAAGTGTTGACAGACAATCTAGCCCTAAGCTAGATTTAAACTAGTTTATAAGACAACAGCTAAGCAGTCTTTTTCTATTGTGCATCAAAATATTCAAGGCTTGGCTAGCAAATTATTAGAAATAGAATTATTTTTAAATCATAATAGAATTAAAATATTTTGTGTAACAGAACATTGGCTTAAACAATGTCAGTTGTTAATAAATATTGATAATTATAAATTAAAAAGTATATACTTTAGAACAAACGCTATTCATGGAGGTTCTCTTATTTTTGTACACAATAGTTTAAAATGCAAGGAACGAACTGACATTGTTAGCCTTTCTGTAGAACGGACCATTGAACTGTCCTGTGTGGAGCTGGAGCGTTATATTATTGTTTGCGTTTATAGACCCCCTTCCAGTGACTATAATATGTTTGAGTCAGTCATGGAAGAAATATTAAAGCGTTTAAGTAGGAGTAAAAAAAAAGTTATAGTATGTGGTGATTTTAATATTGATATACTTTTACAAACACAAACGGCAACACGAATTGTTAATTTGTTTCAGTCATTTAATCTGTATAAACTTTTTAATGAACCCACACGAATTACACCTACTTCTGCAACCTGTATTGATAATATATACTGCGACTGCAACTGTTTAGAGAAAAATATTCTCAATACACTCACTTCGGATCACTGTGGCCAGAAAGTAGTTTTTGAATGGGATTGTTTACCTGAATTTAAAAGAATTAATGTTAGGCCTATAACTAAAAAAGGCATTAATAAATTTAGAGATAATATTAATAAAAGCCTGCCTGTACTGAATGATCAATCCTGTCATAATAATCCTTGTGAAATGTTTAAAAATCTTTTTAATTTAGTGCATAATGAATTTGAAAAAATATTTAAAGTTAAATCTTTAAATATTACCAAGGATTTACCATTTAGTAAATGGGCGACACCTAGCATACATAGGTGTAGGATCGTTCTTTATGAGTTATATGGTATGAAGCAATATAATAAAGACCCATCTTTTCTTAGTTATGTTAGAAATTACTCAAAAACTTTTAAAATTGTTTGTTTTACTGCGAAGCGTTTGTATATCAGAGATAAAATACGCGACTCCGATAATAAAGTTAAAACAGTTTGGTCTATTATTAATGGTGAAATGGGTAAAAGCAAATCAAGTAATACCATAAAACTTGTTAATAATGGCATGGTTATTGACAAAAATGCTGATGTTGCGCTTGCATTTGAAGATTTCTTTAGTAGTGTCCCTGCTAGCATTACTAATAATTTAAATTCGTCTTCAGCACTTGCAGAGACCTTTTTGAGGGACCATGTTGCGGGGTGCAGCACATTATTTGAATTGCGACACGTAACTGCTAATGATATTGTTACAGCCTTTAAGACACTAAATTTAAAAAATACTTGTGATCTTTGGGGAATGTCCGTAAATTTAGTTAATAATATAATAGAAAATATTGCGAACAATTTAGCTTTTATATTTAATAAGTGTTGTGACTATGGTACATTTCCTAATTTATTAAAGCTTAGTAAAGTTATACCTCTATTTAAGAAAGGCGATCAAGAAGACTGTAACAACTATAGACCTATCTCGATTTTACCAACATTAAGTAAGGTATTCGAAAAGTTAATATTAAACCAATTGACTAGTCACTTTGCATCTAATAATTTGCTGCACACCAAACAGTTTGGTTTCACAAAGGGGCGCTCAACCACAGATGCTGGAGTTGCACTACTAACACATATATATAAGGCATGGGAAAACTCAAAAAATGCTTTGGGGATATTTTGTGACCTCTCCAAGGCATTTGACTGCGTTGAACATTGTACCTTATTGCGTAAACTTAATCACTATGGGATTAAAGGACAAGCTCAGAACCTCATAGCCTCATACCTGCATGATAGGATACAAACTGTAGTTGTTAATGGAGAACGTTCTAGCGGTGCGTCAATTAACATTGGTGTTCCACAGGGATCTATTTTAGGACCCTTCTTGTTCTTGGTATATATCAATGATCTACCTTATTATTTACAGGATAGGTGTGAAATAGTTCTGTTTGCAGATGATACCTCATTAATATTTAATGTGGATAGGCATGACCCAAATGTTGACGAAGTGAACAGTGCTCTTTTACACATATCCGACTGGTTTACTGCTAATAATTTATTATTAAATGCCAAAAAAACAACTTGTGTTGAATTTTTACTACCAAACGTTAAAAAGTTAAGCAGAAATATTACCTTGAACGGGGAGGTATTACACCCTACAGAATCGACTGTATTTCTTGGGTTAACATTGGACGAGAAACTACAGTGGGGAGCCCATGTCAACACCGCTGCAGGTAAGCTCAGTTCAGCAGCATATGCAGTCCGAAAGGTAAGGCATCTCACCGATGAAGATACAGCTAGATTGGTTTATTTCAGCTACTTTCATAGTATTATGTCCTATGGAATTCTACTATGGGGCAGGGCAGCAGATATAGAAACTATATTTATCTTACAGAAAAGAGCCATTCGTTCTATATATAATTTACGTGCTCGGGACTCACTAAGAGATCTCTTTAAGAATACTGGTATCCTTACTGTACCATCACAGTATATATTTAATAATATTTTGCATGTACACAAAAACGCCGACTTACACACAAGAGTAGGAGATAGACACTGTTATGGCACAAGGAACAGAAATAGAATTGAAATGCCATTTTTCCGATTAGCTAAAGTTAAAAATTCATTTATGGGTCAAGGTGTACGCTTTTACAATAGAATTCCTCATAATATTAAAGAGTTTAGTAGTTCTAAATTTAAAACTTATATAAAAAATGTACTAGTTCAGAGAGCGTACTACAGTATTCAGGAATATATGGACGATAAAAACCCATGGAGGGTTGTCGCGTAAAAACCACAGGACAGTTCTTTGGCATGTTATTACAATACTTATATGTTGTTTACATATGTATTTTGTAAAATTGTAAAACTGACATGATTTAAAAGAGCAACTATGGAGTTTCTTGCCGGTTCTTCTCCGTAGATACTGCTTTCCGAATCGGTGGTAAATTTTAAAATATGTAATGACGTTTCAAAAGTGCTTCTTTAAGAAGTCTAATTGAATAAATAAATGTTTGAGTTTGAGTTTGAGTTCAATGTTTACCAACAAGTGCTAGACACGAAGTAAACGATAAGATAACGCGATAATGAATCACCCGTGTTTACATTGTCGTGTGACTGACCTCTAAGGTCAGGTAAAAAGTGCGTACATTTCCCGCGTTAATTTGTCGATGTTGATGTCGCGTATCGTTATGCAATCTGTGGCGCGGCTTGTTTACATCTTACAGCTTACTAGATCGTGTTTTTAATTGGGCTTTAAAATTGTGTTACATTGCTAGTTCACTAGTTGTAAATGTTGGAAACAATAATTTTAAATTGTAAAAATATGTGCCTTGGATAAATACATTAAATAATAAATTTTATAATATCTGGGTACGGTAAGGAATTTTGTCTACCTAAACTCAAACACAAAGGGCAAATTGGTAAATCATACCTGCCACATAAAAGTATTTTTAGAAACGGCCTTCCAATTAATGAATTGATAATTCTTGTTTGTTAAAGCAAAAAATCTATCATGCTATGAAAATATGTATCAAAAACATTGTAACTATGTACTTGTAATTTAGATTGACGATTTAAACCGGTAAATAGTTCACCTGCATCTTTATGGCTTGAAAGATGTAGGAACAACCTGCGTACGGCCTCGTAAATTGTACCAGTCGTTAGATAGTTTGGTGGTTGGCCTTCCAGTTGTTTAGGCGTGGCGTACCTACTGGCGGTGATCGCCATGAATTAAACTATTGAGTTTCGAATACATGGGAAACATTTGTTGAGAAACAGCTGATCAACAATGTTGCGGGAGATTTTTATTAAAATGAGATGCTTCTCGGGCGAGAACATTGCTTTATCAATTCTGCGACACGGAGTGTTGCTCGCAACATGTAGAAAGCAACTTTTCAATATGTTGCTTCAACTTTGTTGTAAATAAAATGTACATGAATACAGGGCTATGAGAAACATGGTGGTGAATGAATATACGTATCAAATTAAAGCCATAAACGTATAGGTAAATAATAAATATTCATTTGATAGAGGAAGTTGCAATGCGTATGTTTAGCTATAACGTT
This sequence comes from Colias eurytheme, assembly GCF_061535395.1. NCBI lineage: Eukaryota > Metazoa > Arthropoda > Insecta > Lepidoptera > Pieridae > Colias > Colias eurytheme. Next base: position 7,870,155 of record NC_143005.1, on the reverse strand, counting down.
TTTTAATGAGTATCGTAATTAAATATTACGAGTGACGTAATTTATGAGTTTAATGAACTTTTTAATATACTTCACAAGATTGATTATTTCATCGTTTAAATATGTAGTTTAAAATTAGCAGGAAGCTTTAATATTCTTTATCATTTATCCATTTAATAGAGTGGTTGCGAAGTTTGTTTATTCAATCTGATCATGATAAGTTTTTGCTAGCAATGTTACTAAACAGAAATCGCTCTTAATGAAAGGAACTGAATGTTACTTTAATGTTAACAAGTGAGGTTAACAAGTACTAGTTAGACATCAATTAGCCTGCTGCGAGTTTGGACGTGATTGTAAAGTTTTAATGTCATGGTCAGAAATACGTACTATTATAATATGTTCTAGGTATAATGAATTTCCATTCCCTATTTCCATTAGTTGCGCTTTTCACGCATAGCTTATTGCACGAATTTAAGCATAATTTATTAAGTAGGTATTATAAATGCGAAAGTAACTCTGTCTGTCTGTCTGTTACTCAATCACGCCTAAACTACTGAACCAATTTTCATGAAATTTGGTATGGAGATATTTTGATACCCGAGAAAGGACATAGGCTACTTTTTATCCCGGGAAAATGACGCAATCCCGGAAATCCCACGGGAACTATGCGGGTTTTTCTATGAATGCGCGGGCGAAGCCGCGGGCGGAAATCTAGTTTATTATATTTTTTAAGTTATCTAAGTATGTAATAGAAATATAATTTACTTTATAGACAGTTCTTGCGATATTTCAGTAAAGTGTAACTGAAATAAAGTCGTACCATTCAAGTCCGTTCAGTCGATCTTGGTGTAAATAGTAACACAGATTTTTAAGTAAGCTCCGACTATACTTATTTTATTTACTTATTTCAACTTTATCGATAAAATATTAATATGATCTCTACACAGTAGACAAGACATTTTAATTCGAAATGGATAAAGGAAAGGAGCTATATGTAAGCCATACACGTACAAACATTCAACGGAATTTCAGTATAATATAGATATGATTCGAATATGTAATGAAGGTATTGAATAGGTATTTTTATTAAATTCAAACTAAGTACATAAGGAAGTACATTTAATCGATACCTTTATGTGACCTTGTTTTTTTGGTTTATCGATATAGGTTTCTATAATTGCTTGTGATGTCAAACTCGTTAATACTCTTCAAATCTATAAGTGGTTGTTTTGTACCTATACAATCTACAACTTTAATCGACTTTTCACAAGATTCTCTTTGAACAGTAATTGGATTAGTATGATAAATAAGGTAGGTACATAGAGAGAAAAATAATGGCTCTTCTAACCAGTCGTTGCGGTATTTGTTTCCGTACTTAATTATGAAAATTACGAATTTTCTTATCGTTCTAGAATCTAGGTTATAAGCCTTCTTACATGTCTGAGTAACTTTCTTCCTTGAATTGATGAGTAACATTTGTAATAACAATTTAACATAGTAATAACAAATGCAGAATACAAAAACAGATAAAAACATTTTGATTCGGTTCTTTATATGATTACTCAACCTCACCTCACATACCATTACTAAAAATTTCTTAGTCCAAAAAGTCTGAGTTGGTGAAAAATAGACACACTCATCTAACCCACTCGAAAATATAATTGTCACTGCAGGGGCGTTAGTTTCTATTGAATGTCAAGGTCACGACCTTACGTACTTTGCACTATGACTTTATATGCTCATTAGCAAGCCTCTAGCTATTTTAATTATGTTAACATGCGATGCGGGAACGCGTTGAGTGAAGTTTTTAATATTAGCTTCGTTATGGTTTGGAGGTGTGGATTATGTCGTTGAGTGGTCTTGATGAGTAGGTGCTTCTATCATGTATGTTACTAGTTGTTTGGCCCGGCTTCGACCGAGATAAGGCGAGATAAAAAGTAGCCTGTATGTTACTCGATACAATTATTTCACCACCTGCATCAGCCTTGAGTGATATAGGCAATATTTATTTTTATCGAGCAGAACCAGGCTGGGAAACTAGTGAAATATAAAACTAAAAGTAATTAAAGTATGAAAGATAACTCATTAGGTAGTTCTAAGTATCATTAATAAATTTCTTAGTAAAATGTTAATCATTGTTTTGTTTCAGGGGGCGGTCTGAGCAACGGCATCATCCTCCAACGATTTCCGGAAACCAACTGGGACGACACACCCTTCCACGACGGTATAGAATGGGTATGTGTGTGGATAATTATAAATTAATGTAATTTAGGAATATTCGCATACTTGTCTTTTGATTATTTTTTATTCTTAATGCAAGTGTAAAGCATTTGTCTGCGTTTATTGTATAGAATTTATATAATACATAATGTGAAATTAGAACTGAAAAGAGCTATACCAACGAAAATATCGAGTAGATAATCAAGCCCCTGTGTTCTATACGAATTAAAATTATTATAACCTACGTGAAATTTCATGTGAAGCAACTTTGTAGTTAATAACAACGAAATACATAACAAATGAATATGTGTCTTAATTGAATTATGTGTCAACACAACATGCTCACCCCAAGCATTCACGCCTTATATTTCGAGGTAGTATAGGTAATAAAAGTTTAAAAGCGCCAAGTCTGTTCTACCCTCGATTTCGCGAACAGTGTCAATAGCTGGGTCCACACCGGCCGATCCACCGCGATCCGATCGCGCGCGGCAGGCGCGCGATCCAAAGATGCGGGCGGTGTGGACGTGCCGCGCGCGATCCATGCACGCGTTTTGCCGCGCGCGATCCCTACCTCGTGCGATCCGTTAGCGGGCGGTTTTTGTACCCGCTTCAAAGGTGCCTCAGTTGCGTGATGCGCGCGGTGTGGACGGTTGTGTTGGATCGCGCGATCCACCTCACCATGGACATCTCAGAAAGTCGAATATCTTAAATTGATAAGCATACATTCTTGCAAAATTGTGTTCAACTTCATCTGAAACTAACTCTGCGTACAGCTGAGTCCCAGATGCCAATCGATTTTTATAAAATTGTTTCACCCAAAACCGTTGATTTCTTTTTTTTTTATTTTTTGCGCAAACATTTCAGTATAATAAAAGTTACTGCTGCAACGGCAAGACGCCGCCGTTGTACGTGTGACTCCATATCGTACAAGAGTTAGACTGGCTGAATCACGGATCGCCTTAGGATCACTTGGAGCGCATATTTTGGATCGCAAGTTTTTAAAGTGGATCGGCCTAACATGATCCATGATCCATGCTCTGCGATCCTGGATCGCGGATCGCGGGATCACTGGATCGGCCGGTGTGGACCCAGCTATTAAGCTTTGACGACTCCCAGCGCTTTACTGAAAGCATAAAAGTAAATGTCGCCTTCGCTCAAATGATTCCTATTTCACATAAAATGCATTCTATAGACTTTAAGATTTAATGATGGTCGGTAAAGGCACGACAGTACTTTTAAGTTTTAATATTACTTAGAATAAGGTCAGAGTACATGCTATGCTCACCATGGTTATTCTTGGAACTATTGGTCCATCAACGTTATAGCTAGAAGGATCGAGAAGTGTCGATTGACGAGAGATAAAAATATCAAATAATGGCTATTGAATCTCTGCTCAAAAATATCATGCTGAAATATGGACGATCTAAAGTAATAACAAGATTTGCTTGGTTAAATTTTTGTTCTTCTAAACCTCAGTTTTTAGGCAAAGTCGATTGTTTTATCTAGATCTTGAATGTCAATAGAATTTGTTTATAATTATTATATCAAATTAACGCAATTTTAGGACAATCTATCTATGAATGAATGAATTGATAAAATCTCTTTATTGTACATGTACGTAGAAACAGAGCGGTTCTTGCATGGTGCAGAACATGGTAGTTCTATTGCCATATCCTTTCTTAAGTGACTGCAGGACTTTGCCTTGACAACTCGCGTTTGCATGAGGGTTTATTTAATGTACACAAGTAATATTCTCAACAGAATCTACATCCAGAACTTTCTTTCCAGTTCTGTCAGCCGCAAGGATGGGCGCTGTCCACGGAGCGGACGGAGCCACGCTTCTACGTGTCCGTGCTGACGGACGTGGACGCGAACCGGCACTACTGCGCGTGCCTCTGCTTCAACGAGACGGTCGCCATCACGCCCACAAAGCCGGCAGACGAGGTTGGTGGTTGATGGTCGATTGGTTGGGGATGGTAGATAGGTGTTTGAGCTTAGTAGGCCAGTGGAAATTAACATTAAATTCGCAAAGCACGATGTAGATTTGAATTTTTGGTATGTTGTTTGGATCAGTTAGGGTGATGTAAATCCCAATTTGCAACTTCGAAAAAGTTGTGCTCGCTGCGCACCACGTGATAAACTGCGAAAATTTTGGACTTTTTTCACTTTTTGCTCTAAAAGTCATAAACTATGCGTTTCCGACAAGTATGATTCAGTACATAAATTAAGGTTATTAAATTTGCAACAATTTAAGCCTAACCGCAGCTCTCTCAACCTTATAACAACTAAGCTGTGGTCTTTCAAAGATAGTCAGTTTTTCCCGAAAATTTCAAATTTTTAGTTTTGCTCCCGTTTGAACCAAAATATTGGCAAAAACCGCTCGTTCTATGAGAAAGTCGTATAATAAAGTTGTAGTGCATTTAATTTTCTTTCATTAGAGCATAAAACAAAGTCTGTGAGACAAATAGTTCACTCACAATATCTGAAAAACAAAAAGAAGGTAGAAATAGATTTTAAAAGAATTGAAACTGAGGGCATATAAAATCATAAAAAGGATAATACTTTTTCATTTGCAGGATAGGTAATTAACAAAATTACAAAGATAATTAAATTTGCAACAATTTAAGCCTAACCGCAGCTCTCTAAACCTTATAAGATTCTCTAAGAGCTGCGGTTAGGCTTAAATTGTTGCAAATTTAATAACCTTAATTTATGTACTGAATCATACTTGTCGGAAACGCATAGTTTATGACTTTTAGAGCAAAAAGTGAAAAAAGTCCAAAATTTTCGCAGTTTATCACGTGGTGCGCAGCGAGCACAACTTTTTCGAAGTTGCAAATTGGGATTTACATCACCCTAACTGATCCAAACAACATACCAAAAATTCAAATCTACATCATGCTTTGCGAATTTAGGGTTTTTTATTGTCGATTTCTACTGGCCTATAGAGGCTGTCAGTTGATGGATGTAACTAGTTTTTGGACACTTTTTGACGTGAATTTCGAAATTTTGGCATTTTGCTGCCACATAAGATAAACAGAACATGCTTTTCATAGTGTTTTAACACGTTTTAACGAGACACGCAGTTTGACTTTAACTAGAGGTAATTTATGATGAATTGTTGAGTTGACAATTATTTATGCAGAAATTCGGGGTGGTTCTTGTTTAATACGGTTATGGAAACGAAATTTTGCTAAGACTATTTATAGGCTGCTTGGACGTAATTTCGTAAAATCAGAACTATAGTAACATTAGTTTAATTTAGTTAAACACCATAATGACTTGCGCTATCTTGAATTGAACGATGACATTTAATTTTGTTTCATCATTCTGGGCATGCTGCTATATCAACACACAACTTCACTAATTGGGTAATATTTTCCATTAACCAATGAAAACTTTCAAGATTTATAAACATAGTGATATAATATTTTCTTACTTCGTCGTAGTTAATCAAGTGCGGTGTTTCGTCATGTTTAATGTATTGGGTTATTAGGAGAAGGATGTTGGGCAAGTGATCTAAACGAATTGCTTCTGAACTTATGGTAAAGTATAATTATTCGGTTATATGATGTTTCTGTATGTGTGGTGTCAGGATATAAAGACATGGTTAGCGTAACTTTTCTCAAGTAATATTGGCGTATATTGTATTTTATGTGTTGGTACAATTGTAGAATAAGTGAGTACACTCACATTGCATTAAATAATTTATACACATCATTGGTATGTATGAATAAGTACTGAGTAATTCCTTGTTATGGATTTTTAGACATTATAATATTTAGAACCTGAAGTAAAATAAAAGGTTTCACCCCCGTGGCTCCACTCCTGTTGCCCGTAGCGTGATGAAATATAGCCTATAACCTTCCACGATAAATGGGCTATCTAACACCGAAAGAATTTTTCAAATCGGACCAGTAGTTCCCGAGATTAGATTTGTGTTTTCTGTGATGTTTTCTATATCAATGAGCGCGTTCCCTACTGTATTGAAATTTGAACTGCTATTAATAGCGGCTGGTGTCCCACAACACATTAAAATTCTCGAAAGGGCCTCTGCGTGTTGGATCCGTGTCCCCACGTAAGCCTTCCAAAGATCCGGGTACCGTCCTTCTGGTGGTACCCGAGTATTATGGAGAAGAGAAACATAATATTACTTAATTAGATACAACTTGCATTTTCGCGTATCGATTTTATATGACCTAGTTGATTGGCTGATTATTGTTTAAATGTATCGTGAATGATGCGAGCTCTGTTTAATTAATGTGTCGATTACCTACTTCTACTGAAAAATGTGTTCCATTTTAACCGACTTCAAAAAAAAGGAGGAGGTTATCAATTCGGCCGGTATGTTTTTTTTTTTTTTTTTGTATGTATGTACACCGATTACTCCGTGGTTTCTGAACCGATTTACGTGATTCTTTTTTTGTTCGATGCGGGATGGTGTCGAATTGGTCCCATAAAAATTTTATTCGGATAGGCCCAGTAGTTTTTATTTTATGAGCATTTTTATCTGTATTTGTAAATGTTGCAAGTGAAGTTTGAAGTCGGTTGTTTTTAACGCAGTTATTGACTTGTTAGTAAAGTATTACTATAATAATAATTTTCAACGATTGATGACCTTCGAAATTTGTTACGGACGTGTATATAAGGAAACTCTTAGTTATATTAATTTAATTCCTGCTTATACTTCCATTCTATACTTTTGTCAACATTGAAATGTGTGTTTTGGAAAGAAGGACAGGATGGATTTTTGTATCGTTGCAAAATGTGGAGAAAAAGTACTGACGTAGGTAAATGAAATAACGATAGGCATTTAGTATTTTTACTGAATATGTATAGCAATTATGAGATGTATATTGTAGCCTGTAGGTACCTACTTAAAAATTAGTTGTCAACATAATTTTCTCTTATCGTAGAAGAATTTGTTAGGTAGTTTAGGACTTCCTCTAGCATATGTTTATGTTTTATAAAATAAACAAATAGTCGCAACAATCATTGAATATTTACAGCATTGCATAAACACATTTCGCTTTGTTCTATTTCATAATAAACATTTGACATTGTAACACTATAGTGTAATGTAGGACGGGAGTGTCCGAGAGGAATCTGTGCTAATGGTACCGTATCCGGTGATAATGTCCACGGAAATAACGTGATGTGGTGTTTTCATGCTTTTTACTCGAATGAAATATTGGAAAAATGCTTAAGGCGTCGATGGAAGTTATGGAATAAGATAATTCTGTAAATTTATTTTTTGAATATGCTACTCTATCTGATGAATATATCCTCTTAAAATACTTATAGAAAATAGACTCGACTGGACCCAATTTATACAAAATGTTACACGTAGGACGACAAGAACGGGATTTTTTTTACCTAGTTTAGTCAAGTTCTTATATAGTTTCGATTTTCACTACAGGCAAACGAGAGTTGGTCGTTTTTTAGACAACATTCTCAATCCATATTTTTATGAATATGAGAATCTTCATTAAACAGTAACGGCTTTCGTTATGAATATTGTATCATCTCTAAAATGGCTATTCCAGCACGTAGCGCATGTTAAAGTTGACACTAGATTAAGTAGAACAAGCGGTGGGATTACTTGGGATATTTTGCTGTTTGTGACTCGCTACCTGCTCCCTATATAACTCTTTATAACTCGCATACCCGACCCCGCCTATGGAGATTAATACATCTTAATCCCTAAGCGGGAAGGCTCTTTTGTGCCCTTGGTTGGGAACATAAAGAACGTATAACACTTATAAAGTTATAATGCATGTGCTTTGAAATATTGCAAAATTTGATGTTGAGATATGTATTGATCTTTAACAGGTGTTCGGTTACTTGGTTTGATGTTAGACGTTAACAGACAGGCATTTATTGTTTTTTGCATTTAAAAGCTTTCCATACCTGTACATAGAAGAAAAATACCTACTTAGTAATATACTTTTATCTTAATTAAAAGAAATAGAAAATATGGGTCAAGGTTTAAATTTCTGCTATCAGATGTTTAATAATAAACGCGGGTAGTAACTAGTATTGATTTTCAGCCCAGACATTTAAACTTGGCAAATTGAATGAATCATTTCTTGCCTAGAGATGTCCACATAAATTTAAAAATTCTAGTTTACGTATTTAAACATATCCATACTGTTTCATCTCGCGAAGAGTTGATAATGTCACTACACACATCTGGCCACGTTTCCGCTGGCCGGGGGAAGTGGACTGTCATGTGCATCGTTTGCCAAGGTTACTGTGTGACGTCATTGTGATATCTGGTGTGAAATATGGAGATGTACTATTGTAACTTGTAAGATATGGGGGGGGAGGGAGTTTGAGATTGAAGGTTGCTGGTAGTTTGCTTTGAAAATACATAATATTTGAAAATGAACTATCCTGATTATTATTATCAATCTAATTTGTTGAATTTCGAATAAATGATTAGTTTACTATAAATTGTAATTAAAAAAGTACAGCGGGTTCATAGTCTGCTTTCTTTGTATATGTTTATTGCACGCCGAGCTTCCGGTGTGTGCGTGTGTGTGTAAGTTGTAAATCTTTTGCCTGCACGTGGGATTCGAGAAAAAGCATGAAAAAACATTATGTTTATGTGCCGTAGTACAATGTGGTATTACAAAAAGTAATAATAAGTCGAGTGATGATGTTAATTGATCTATTAATGGTAATTAAGGATAAATGTAATGTTATTTAGCTGAACTATTTTAATTTATATTTATATTGATATTGCTATGTATGTATTGAAACACATGCAAAATAATGAATTGGCTGAGTTATTGTTGAATATAAAACGGGGAAGGAAACACCTACCTTTATAGTAGCGTTATAGGTACGTAGCTACCTAATAATTAATCTGATAATAAAATATTAGTCCATTGAATGAGTCCCTCCAAGGGGGGTCTAGAGTGCGTGAGTTAGTAACGTAAGATGTTTCTTCGGAAACATGTCAAGAGTCCCTAGGTAATAAACATACTAAAACCCCGGGACACTAGGAGGAGCCCCGGAGTGGGGGGAGGGGGGAAATGAGTCCATTTTTTCATTTTTCGCTTAAATCTCAAAAACGGTACATGTTAGAGAAAAACTTTCAAGGAAAAGTTGAAAGGCCATAAAGTTATCTACAAGTTGTACCTAGACCATTTTTTCCTATATCCTACCGTTTCTGAGTTATACGCAGTAAAAAATTATTTTGGCTCAAACAATTTCCCCATACTACACATCAATCGATCAAAAAATATTTATTTCTTCCAAAAAACTCAAATGTGCAACTTGTGACCGGTACTGCTAGATTGCTCTTAATTAGGTCTATAATTGGTAAAATAAACACATTCCTCCATGGAAGCCTTTAGGAGGAATCGATTGTCAAAATATTATATTAGGGCAGTTTGAGTTACTGAACTTGATCTTTTTATTTTTTTCTTCCATAAAACTCAAAAGTGCAACTTGTGACCAGTACAGATAGATTGTTCATAATTAGGTCTATCATTGATAAAAAAACCAGATTCCACCATGGAGGCGTTTAGGAGGTATTGAATTTTATTAGGGTAGTTACGATACTTGAACTTTTTATTTTTTTTCTTTCAAAAAACTCAAAAGTGCAACTTGTGACCGGTACCGATAGATTGCTCATAATTAGGTCTATCATTGATAAAAAAACTAGATTCCACCATGGAGGCGTTTAGGAGATATTGAATTTTATTAGGGTAGTTACGATACTTGAACTTTTTAACTAACTGTCCTAATAAAATTCAATTCCCCGTAAACGCCTCCATGGTGGAATCTGGAATTTTTATCAATGATAGACCTAATTATGAGCAATCTATCAGTACCGGTCACAAGTTGCACATTTGAGTTTTTTGGAAGAAATAAATATTTTTTGATCGATTGATGTGTAGTATGGGGAAATTGTTTTAGCCAAAATCATTTTTTACTGCGTATAACTCAGAAACGGTAGGATATAGGAAAAAATGGTCTAGGTACAACTTGTAGATAACTTTATGGCCTTTCAACTTTTCCTTGAAAGTTTTTCTCTAACATGTACCGTTTTTGAGATTTAAGCGAAAAATGAAAAAATGGACCCATTTCCCCCCTCCCCCCACTCCGGGGCTCCTCCTAGTGACCCGGGGTTTTAGTATGTTTATTACCTAGGGACTCTTGACATGTTTCCGAAGAAACATCTTACGTTACTAACTCACGCACTCTAGAACTTTTTATTCAATGGACTATATTTTATGATTAAAAGATGCAGTGTGTGAAGTCCCGTGTCCCCTTATGGGCACAGAATACTTAATAGTAGCTAACGCTAGTATGAGTATAGAGCAGATTCATTAAGCACCTCATGTTTCACTGATCAATGTTCTGTACGGTTAAGTAGATTCTACCAGACCGTGATTTTTATTTCTTAGTCACTACCGGGAATGATACCCAGGACGCGAAGCAGGTTAACCACTGTACTAAGAAAGTGGAAATTATACTTTATCGATTTGAGAATTTAAGCTGCCGTGCAGCATGATACGTAACTCAATGGAATAACAAATTTGGCATGTATTCGAGCCTTTAGGTAACAAGGTAATCCGTGGACACGGTAATGTATTCGTTCGTTTGTTATTCACGAGAGCGTATCACGGTATGGCGATGGCGGAGGGGTGTTCTGTGTTGTGGAACAGTGAATGGGGTTGGTTGTAACGGTTATCAGGCTTGATCAAGGGATGGGTGCTTATAGGTATTATAGGTAAGGTAAGGGCGCGTTCCCACTATGTCGTAACGACTAATTTATCGTTCGACGACTGTCGTCTCTACCTGTTCCCATTATAACGATTGTTTGTCGTCAACATTTTTTATCGTTTAGCGACTGTCGTATCTAGCTGTTCCCATTGGATCGCTCAGATCGCTCGCATCATCAGCAAGCTACAAATCTAGTCGCCTCTGCGTTCGCTTGGGTTGGGAAAAGCAAACCGAGTACAGACGCGAGGGGCGCGCGGGTGCGAGAGGGAAGGGAAAACACGTGTTCGTCTACATAGAGTTGCCGTCCACGATTTTTTTATCGTTTTACGACTGTCGTGCTTGCCGTTCCCACTGTCACGACAAAGTGTCGTCACTGCAAAAACTGTCGTAGACGACAGTAAATTGTGTCGTTCTAAATGTGAACACCTCCATTTAAACATATAAGCCACGACACTTAAAACTACACGATTATCTGTCGTCACGACACGGTGGGAACGCGCCCTAAGGTTGTTTCCTGATTGGAGATGACTACTGTAAGCAGATACAGATTTTGTTTGAGTTATTAATTACTAGAAATGTTTTATCCTAAAATACAGTGTTATTATCGTCAAACGTCGACCAAACTAATTCTTGTTACCACTATTACACTATTCACTAATCTTATGGGGGTTAAGACCACAATTCACCACGCTAGGTAAATCGTCGTAACGTTTAAAACAGACAAATAACGAAATTCAATAGGAGGTACCTATAATCCTCATTTTCAAGTGCCTTTATCAGTAAAAATTCTAATATTTTCTTAACAAATTTAATATTTTAAATGTTAAAATTTAATATCGATCGTATACGATGACAAATACATCAAATGATTATCTAATAACGAATTCTGTGCTTATCCAAACGTGAGACATCCAAATAGTTATGCACCTGGCGACTTGATTGCCGTCTTCCGCTTGATCCCTTCCTGTATATAAATAGACGTTTTATACAATGTTGTATGTGGATACATTATAATATTAATCGTTGTGAAATTGTGAGGAATCAGCATTAAGAGAAATTTTTTTTGCTGGGTCTTATAAGATTTATTTATTTATTTATTTATTTATTTATTTATTTATTATTATAATTAAAACGGTATTGCACCAATTACATTAATTATAAAAAATTACATAAATTATATTACAAAAAATAAAATAAAATTAAATCAAATTACAAATTACATATAAAAAGAAAAACAATAAATTAATATATAATGAATTAATACAATGAATGGTTTCTGTTCCCAACACCAGCAATAAATATGATAAATTGATTGCTAGTATTAAAAACAAAAACCATTCAAAACTTTTCAGAAAAGCTCAAGCACGCCGACAACAACGAGCCCCATCCATCCGCGAACAGATCGCATTCGGGGTTGTTATTGAGGAGAGCATTGAGCGCAGTGAGAGCGCGTGGAATTGGTGATAAGGCTCGGGCTGTAGTGTGAGCCGGCGGTATAGCAAAGAGCACATGCTTGCGCGCTCGACAGTAATTATCAGGCACAAATAATTTACACACCTCATCACTCAAATCAATAGCGTCAATTTTGCCACGCAGAATCTTGCAGACAAAGGCTAATTGATTGTATTTCCTACGTGTCTCCAATGAGTTGTACCCAAGACAGCCTAGCAAAAACATTGTCGGATATAAATAGGGATAGTACCCAAATTGATGCTTGAACAGGAACCGAAGGAAAGCCTTTTGGATTCTTTCGAGCATCAGGGTATATTTTCCCTCGTGTGTGTTCCATACACAAGAACTAGCCTCCAACTTGCTGCGGACCAGGGCTCCATATACAAGCCCTATGGCGCGTCCTGTTCGAAAATCACGCACATTCCGGAGAACAAACCCAAGCCGCCTAAAAGATTCCTTTGCCAACATTGCCACATGATCGTGAAATGTGAGCCCGCGATCAAATGTGACACCCAAGTCCTTAATTACAGTGCTTCTTTTAATGGATGTATTTTTGATCTTGTAATCAAAGTGTATCGGGTGCCTCATCCGACCGAAGGTCATCACAAAGCATTTCTCTATGTTAAATTCCAATTTGTTTCTAATGCTCCACTCATAAATAGCATCGATGTCATGTTGAAGAGCTAAGCAATCTAACTCAGACCCGATTTCCAAATACAATTTTAAATCATCAGCGTAAAGAAGACTCCTAGCATGAGATACCACTCTAGGTAGGTCGTTTACCATGATCAAAAATAAGAGAGGCCCCAGTATGGAACCTTGACTGACTCCTGAACGCGTGTGGTAGGGTTTAGATTCATACAGACCGAGTCTGACGAACTGTTGTCGGTCACGCAAATAATCCGCCAGCAGCCGAAGAAGTCCCGGGGAAAAACCTATAGCACAGAGCTTCGCCAACAATATGTCATTGTTCACTCTATCAAAGGCCTTCTGGAAGTCAAAGTAAAGTACATCAACTTGACGCCCTCGATCGAGTCGAACCGAAATATATTCGACAAGAGTCATTAAATTTGTATCAACCGATCTCATGGTCCTGAATCCATGCTGTTCATTACACAGATACTTATTCACCTGCATGTAAATATATTTATGTAGGATGCTTTCGAAGATTTTAGCAGCTGAGGATAGAATAGCTATTGGTCGATACTCTTCAACTAGTAATTTGTTTGAGCTCTTAGGGATGGGTATAACTCTAGACAGCTTCCATGTTGCTGGGTAGACACCCGACTTGAGGCCAAGGTTGAAAATATGACATAATGGTACAGAAAGGAAATCTCTAGCTCCTTTGATAAAAGCAGGAGGGAGACAATCAGGTCCCACAGCGCTACTGAGCTTCAACTTGTTAATACCAGTGACGACATCATCGGTGGTGATATTTTTTATGTTTATGTAATTACTATTAGATGAGCTATCCGATATATTACACTCATCGACATTCAAGGTCGGAGAATCTGGCAAAAATACACTAGCGAAGTAATTAGCAAAAGCCTCAGCAGCCGCAGGTCCCGAGAAAGTTGAACTCATATAGGAAACGGTAGGCTCAAAGCCTCCCTTCGATCTGAGATTCGAAATGTGCTGCCAAAACTTACGTGGGGCCACTTTAATGTTGTCCTCGATTGCTTTCATATAGTTTATGTAGGCAGTTTCTATTCGAATTTTTAACTGCGCTCTATGATTCGAAAAATGTGTGTAACTTTCGCAGGACTTTGAACGCTTCCACACTGCATGCAATTCAGATTTGATCTTAATCTCTTTAATAATATCATTGGAAAACCAAACTGGGTAGCGTCTGCAGCTTGAATTCTTACGCTTCTTCCTGGGTACACAAGAATCAAATATAGTGTAAATTTTAGAATAAAATAGATTGCAAGCAACATCCACATTCTGGGCATGCAACACATCTAGCCAAGACGTCTGTGATAATAACTGATATAATTGTATGAAATCACATTTTATGAAATTCCAGTCGTTAGCTGGATCTATATTACTCGGCTGAATATGATCGGAGTGATGAGTTGTGCAAAATGACATATCAATATCTACGTTTAATGGCGGATGATAAGCATCGGGTGGAACAATACCCTCTGTAGCAGCTACACTTATCCCAATCGCAACGCTGCTCTCCCTACAAAGAACGACATCAAGCATTCCGCCGTAGGAATTGCATACAATGTTTTTTTCAGACAAATTACAAAAAGACTTAAAATAACAGTAATAATTATTAATATTCATAGAGGCACTATTCAAATTTAAATCGCCTAGAATGACTATCACTGACGATTTCAAATTATTTAAAAAGCTTTCAACTTTACAAAACCATTCCATGTAATCACTATCATTGGCACTAGGCTTAACATAGACGACACAGATAAAAATTGACCGACCGCACCAACTAAGGCTCGCCCACAGATCCTCTCCTCTCTCTGTTTCGAACTCGGTACAACGCTTTAACATAAGTGACCCATGAGCGCCGAGTAGAACACCACCACAAGGCGTGCCCCTGTCGCGGCGGAGAAAACTCCAGTCACCGTATACTAATTCATTGTCTTCGATAGATTTGTCTAGAAAACTTTCGGTAACAGCTATCAGATTATTATCTAGTAGGGCTAGCCCACTTCGCCAGGTCTTGAGTTTCGTTTTTAGTCCTCGTACGTTTTGATAAAATATACTAAAGGAGGCAGAGTTACTCTTTGTTATTTTGGTCACGAAAGGGCTGGTTTGATCTCATAACTCCCGATTCGGCCTGTTTACGCTTTTGCGCTATCCAGGTTTTAATTCTAGCATTGACCGGCCATACTTCAGTTGACAGACAAGAATCAAAATAAGCAACAGGAACACCAAGTTTATACGATTTATAATCACCTCGGGGTCGAAGTTCCTCAACAGTACAATTACCCACAGGACAGAGATGGCGGAGGTAGTCACGGATTTCATTAGCACTGGATTCCATATTCCAAAGATGTAGGTATTTACGAGGCTCAACAGCCTTAAGGGAGGTTACATTAGGTCCTGCTGCACCACATAGAGAAGGCGGCCGACGGTTTTGCCTTACTTCCCTCCACTGATGCTGTTCAGATATAGGGTAGCTAGGGGTTGCCTCGATAGTCTCAACAAGTTCAGCCTTATCAGAGCAGGCCTTCTGGGGAGGGTTGGAGGCCTTCTGGGGAGGGTTGGATTTGGGCCCAGTCACGGCGTTAAGCCTGCTCGATTTCTTTTTAGGCTTCGAAGTCTGAACGGACGCCATGGCTGCCTTGTTTGTGGGAGATCCTTGTGTGGGGAGATTGGGAGCAGTAGAACTCATCAGAAGACTATGAAGATCCGCAATTTGGTTGGAGTAGAAATCCAACTTCGTTTCATAGCTCTCCACTAAGGTCACCGCTTTACTAAGTTGCTCCTTTAATAATGACACCTCATTACGCAAGCAGCGTAGATCTTCGACCGAAATGTTTGGAATGTGGGAGTTAGGGGCGACAACCTTTTTCCGAAACGTTACGTTGGGATCATGACAACCCGCCGACAAATCAGTATGCACGATGTTGCGCCCCCTAGTTAATGCAAGAAGACACTCGTGACAGATCCATACATTGCATACATCCGATTGGTATTTGCCGTTTGTGCACGCAGGATGAAATTTTCTTTTGCAGTCATCAATGGCACACTGCAGATGAGGTTCATCATTGAGCAAAGGAACGAGACAGGCAGCACAGTTCATAAGATGATTGTTTACAAAAGTTATAGTTTTAGTATTACTTACTCTGTTTTGCATTAAAACATAATTACAACAACAGCTCTTTAAGTACCGTTTGCGAGTATGGAATTGAAAAAGGAGCAAACTACTTCTTTACACTAGCCATTTCAATTATTTATCATCAGACCATAAACCTTACTACAATCCTTTGTCCTTAAAAATAAAATAACTGCAAAAGAATTTGTCATCAAATATTTCCAAATATCTTCTAGGATAACATAGATAATCGACTACTGTACTATTCTATTATTGACGAAGCATTCCGAACAAAGTAATACCATTAACGTGAACAAAGCACGAACATTTCCCTCCAATACCGATAATTCACAAATACAAAAGAATCGAATTATCTAAGAAACAACCACAAATCACAATGGCTAAGTTCCGAATACTTGGCATTGAAACACACAAAAAGATAATTCAATGTGTCATAGTATTCCCACGAAAGTAAAAAATATAAACAGTAGCAGTGGAAATAATAAGTGATCTCACGTCTGGTGATGTGGTTGCAAATGAAATACTAAGAAAGAGATTATTATATCTTCATCTCACTAGGAACTACTTTCCGAATCGATGAATGGCTAAAAGTATGTTATGACGAATCAAAAGTGCTTCTAGAAGAAGTCTAATTGAATACATAAATGTTTGAATCTGAGTTTATATACGTTTGATAGAGGGTTATAGATATAGAAGCTTTTCCAGGCTTCTCTTGGGTTGATCCGGGGTGACAAAATATAGCCTATTACATGTTGCTTGTTGAAGATGATCCTAACGTTCACAAAATGGTATTTAAAACAAATCGTAACGAACAAAGAAAGCATTTGAATTATTTAATGGAGTAGAGTGTTTGCTGTCTGTCTTTTATGTCGCCAATAATCCTGAATTAGAATAGCTGATGTGGATCTAACTGTCAAGTTTATAAGGTTCAAAATACTTTATAGCACTGGTATAAAAACCAACAAGAATACTAAAGTTTGGTAAAGAGTAGAAAAAAAATATAACGTTTCTGAAAATTTACGCTCTTATGAATTCATTTAAATCTTTATGAGCTGTGTTACGAGATAATGCGGGTTGCTAATTATATAACATTATAACAATTCAAAATTTGCTAGTAATAGTAATTACCCGTGACGACAATCGCGTTTTAGTTTTTGCGTTTCTCTTTTGCACTTTTCCTTATAAATAATACTTTTCAATTATGTGATTACAAATTTTCTTTTTATTAATTCTAAAAGATTGAGTAATAAACAATATTAAGCTTTAAAATACCCTGACAGTATTGTATTCAAGAGATAAAGTAATTTTTACAAAAGTTTTAATGTAGATCGTTTTGCGAAATAAACCGCGTTGGGTTTCCAGAAATATGATCCCAGTCTCATTCATTTAACCACAGTTCTATTACGTATTATCTACCACAGAATATGACGTCAGATGTTACTCGTGTAAGGCTAGAGAAATATTTTTTAATTAAAATTAAGCCGACCCTTTTAAGTACTTAAAGTGCGGTATCCCATAACAACCCAGTGCAGCCCTACAATCGTCTCTTAATTAAGAAACAAATATAAATTTAAATTAATCTAACATTTTTTTTAATCTACGATTTGCGTAAGGATAAAATACGATAGCCTTCAGCCTTCTTATTACTTTCGTTGTATCTACATCCCGTGATTTATTGATCTTCCCTTTATTGAGTTGTCTGAGTTGATTTTTGGGCAATACGCGAGAAGAATTGAACTAGAGGTTGGTACGCTGAGCATTCAATTAAATAAATAGCGTTTAATATTGTGATCAAACAAAAAGGTCAACACGTATTATTCAAAAGCAACACTCGAACGTTGGCCTTGATTGGTTTTGTGATCGCGTTTTTGCGAGCAAAATGACGTAGTTACTGATGGAGAGCACACCTGTCTTTGATATTACTTCACATTTTCTTTATTATCAATTTCTTCTCGTAGTAGATATTTATGATCATCTATCCCCTCTTGTTTACATTTTTAGGGCTCCGAATAACAAAAGGAAAAAACGGATCACTTCGTTGTACGTCTGTCTTTCTGTCAATACCTTTTTCTCAGACTCCGACTTAACAGGCTTTTTTATGTAAACAATAATCTAATTCGATGGAACTAAACATCAATTAGACTGTGTGTTCCTGCAATATTATCCACTGCTTCGTTCAAGGAATTTATAATTAACTAGAGCACTCTCTGTCCTAATCAAAGTACGTAGCGACGCGTATCACCATCCGCTCTAGACGGAATACTTAATGTTATGCTTTAATGTGATGACTAACTTTTGATTTGCAGTCAACATAACTCGTTATAAAGCGAGCGAACTGTTTGATGTATAACTGTGCTTGAGAGACAAAATATTCGCCACATGAAGGCTATATGCTAGCATCTCATTTCATTGAACTTGCTGTTGATAACTTTTTGACTTGTAAATATGGCAATTGAGTTATATAGAAATAATGAAGAAAGATAAATAAATAATCGTAAGCCAAATCACGGGTTCTTGATATTTTTGTACCAATACATGTTAAACCGATTAATATTGGCATAAAAGGATATAAATGAAGTATTTAACCGATTTTATAATAAATCTACCTAATTGTCAGTGTTTTATTTGCAAATTTCTTACGTTGTCCTTTTATATCGTAGCAACATTCCTTTGTAAGCTCATGAGAGTAGAAGTTTTTTAATAATACATATTGCCCAAGTAATCCGTAGAATGTTTGTCGCATGCGAAATTTCACCAAGCAATATTTGACCCTAAAAATAAACGAGCCGAAAACTCGTTTAGCTTGTGTTATTATCTCTAAAAGAAATACGCTCGGCTACGTTATTACATGTTTCCTGTTTTTGCAGGTATTTGACATGTTAAACTTATTACTACTTCAAATACAGGTGGAGGTACTTATTTCGTCTCGTGGAGGTACGTTTATGTATGTTCCTAGTTTGATTTAAGACATTGGATCTATTTGTAAGGTTTTCTTTTGCGTGCGTGTACTTCATTTCAAGTAAAGCCATGTACTCGATGGGACCCTTGAAAAATCGGGGGAGCACTTCAAATTTTATAGAGAGAAGAGACATTTACAGCTTAGTAATCAGGAAATAGGGTATGTTTCCTTAAAAATTGTTTGATGGTCTATGTGACTTTTGTTAAATCGACTTGTTGAAAGCATATACAATTCGATATTATTTGATTGCTGTTATCAGCTAAGATTCACATCTCGTTATCGCTAACAGTATTTGTTGTGCCGCTACCGCTAGCCACTATTTTTAAAATAATATTTATAGCGTTGACACACATTCTAGATTCTTTCTAGGCATACCAGTATTGTGGATCGAGACATTTACCAATTCCTCGGTTTCCTTCAATTTTCATTTTGCTGAGCACTTTGTTGTTGCTGGGGTCCCATTTTCACATGATTCTGGTGACCCAGTTGTTTGTCGCCAATGTCTGCTGTATCTCGCGTGTATTTTAAAAGGGATTGGGGTGGAAGTATGTCGCTTTTGTAACTGGAGTTCAAAGTTTCGGATGTAAGGCAGAATTTATGGTTTGTTGTTTGAGATTCGTGTTCGTAGGAAGTATGTCTTGTTAATGTATTTGAATGTCTTTTTTTTAAAGATTATTTAAGATGATGGATATGATTAATGGAAAAAGGTAGAAGGTATAAGATATTTCCCTGTTTCATAGACTGTTAACTGAAATATTACAATGTTCTTATCGAATGCTTTTAAAAACTGAGTTCAAAGTGTTTCTAAACTTCTGAGAATGTGTAATAAATATTTACGTTACAAGCATAAAACATAGTTGTTTCGATGATCGTATTTTATGAGGGATATAAGTGAGCTGATGGCTGAGATGCTCGACCCTGTACAGAGGTCGATGGCCCTTCTGCCGGAATTGTTGGTGAAATAGTTTGTAAAGGATCTACTATGTTTTGGATATGGCTTAGTTCAGTTTTGGGTAGCAGTAAAGGGGAATGTTTTTTTTATAATTATAAGAATTTATGCAGCGAACCTGGAAAACAGTGTTGAATAAAGACGTAAATAATTATTAAATATTGGAATGAATTTAAAAATAAAGTCGACATCAATCATATCTATATTATTTCAATTAAGTTAAAATAGTTTTATAGAATGAACAAATATTGAATATGCTTATGAATATAGACACAAGTAAATGGATCGTATTTTAAATACATACGCTTCGGGCTGCTTCATGACTACCAAATGTAATTTACGAACGCTACAATATGATATGCCGTCTCCATTTTAATGTTTAATGTTCGTGTGCCGTGGCAGCTGCCAAAGATTTAATTGAAGTGATCTCAAAGAGGCCCAGTATACAATCTTTACTTGTTACATGGTTGCTTATTTGTATACTTTTGGTAGGTTTAGGGCCGATTTTTAAATCCTTGGTTAAAATTTATCCGACCAATAAAGTATTACACGAACATATTAAAATGTCACCTATAAACTGTCAAATACGGACAATTAGAATACATTTTTGAAATGGTAGTTTAATACGTTATTCGATGAATAAGATTTAAACCAAGGATTGAAAAGTCAGCCCTTAATATAATGGAACTCTAAAGGAAGTCGTGATGGACATTCAAGCAATCAATCGATTATTATTTGATTTTATTAGATGGCTGATACGATAATAGGGGTGTATATAGACTGTATTCTGTAAGTTGAAACGTCCTTAATTAGGTACTACTTTCCGATTTTGTTTGTAGAGCTTGTTTGAAGACCCTGCGGCATACTCGTTATTGTAGCCATTATAGTAATAAGAGGAGTACTAATAAGATAATATGTATTGCGTTTTTTTATGTTTCAGTATGGGTATTATTTATTATGTATTTTTCGAATAAGTATATTTACCAGAGTTTAAACACTTACACAATCAAAGGAAATAGTCGATATTCTAAGAATTGCATTTTATCCATGAATATTGTCTTTGGCTTTGAGGTCGCGTCTGATACAGTTTCAGGCTCATTGCAGATTTGCAATAGTTTCGTAGAACAATAGAGGGGAATGCACGACCTCGATCGTCACTGCCACGGGATGGCGGATTGTTATACATAGAGAATTTTGAATATATTTTAAATGTAAATATATATATATATATATATATATATATATATATATAATATAATATATATATATATATAAATTATTATTATATTATTATATATATAAATTTTAATGTAACATAGATATATCCTATTAATAGTTTTTCAAGCTTGGGTAGCAACTGCATATTGCATAATTATAGATATCAATTTGCAAGTACATATTCAACAATTACTATGATCACTGATCAGTATTCCCATATAATTTTTATACATATTTTTTTTTTGTTGCTACGAACATGAAATACATTTTTTAAAAGATGGTGATCCTCAGGGTTCAATACTAGGTCCGTTTATTTTAGTAATTTGCTTTAGAAAAATAAATATTGTAGTGTTACACAACGAGATAAACTTTATGTTATTCTATGTGCTAAATTATATCATACGCTCTCCAGTTTTTATTTAATATATTACAGCTCTTATCGTGTGACCCACTTTGGGAAGTACGAAAACAATTGACCTGTTTTTACCAAAATTGCGCGAAATATTGTCGTCAACGGTGATTTAGCAATATTATTCTTTATTATTATTTACAACAAGCTGTGTCCCGTGGTTTCACCCGCATTTCCCCGCTCCTATTTGTATTATCGTGATGGCATATAGCTCTAACAGTGAATTTGAATTTGTTAAATAATTTTTCAAATCGGGCCCGTGGTTCCCGAGATTAGCGCGTTCAAGCAAGCAAACAAACTCACAAAACAATCATATTAGTATAGATATATTCTTAGTGTTATAACGTTGTTGATATTTAATGTATTTAGCTCGTACGATCACAGTTAATGGAAGGAAAGCGCCATGTTGCAAACTGGTTCCAAACTGACGGGGACTTGATTTAATGAGCCTTCTTGTGAATCCATATTTTTATCATGTGTAGGTTTTTTATTTATATGTTATTTATATTTGAAATCCTTTTTGAAATAAGTTTACTCTTTTCCTCAACGGCCCTCTGACAACGATTACTAAGCGATAATTTATAAATGATCTATCTCTTATTTATTCGGTTTTATTTTTGTTAAGTATAAAATTGAATTGTGTATGTTTGTTTTTCATAAATAGAGCAACGGGAAATCAAAATTATTATTTTTAGTAGGTTTCTTTTTATCCCGGGGAACTCATACCGGATGTAAACCAGACTATTTATATTAGTTTAGTGAAAAAAATATTTGAAATAATCAAGAAATAAATAATGCTTCATATTTTCATTTGGCCTCGATTGAAATTCGTCTGGCAATGACTAAAGTTCAATGTGGAATTTTGTTGTTCATCGTTTTTTTATTTATATCTTTCCGTTCATTCATGCTGTTAACGTAAATAAACATCGCATGTAATGTAAACACAGCGTTACATTGAACAGATACTAAGGCTATTTGCATATACTTGTCTGTGGGCAATTAGGCTAACTACCGGTTTTAAGGTGCTGCTACATGACAGGTCTTAGAGAGCTAAGAAATGATGTGTTCAAGGGACACTTAGTTGTTGATCCTGATGTATATGATGATTGTATCGTGCATATGTAGTATGCAGTAGGTATTTAAATGGTAATACAGTAAGAGTTGGTTCACACTATTTACCGTTTTGTATCGTATTAGGGCCGATTTTTCAATACTTGGATAAAACTTATCCGTTCAATAAAGTATTACACGAATGTCACGTAAACTGTCAAATACGGGCAATTAGAATACGTTTTTAAGGGTGCACTCACACACATCAGTCACCGTCACGGCACGTCACCGGACAGGATTAAAAAAAAATATGTATCAATAGTTCTAGTATGACTCTGTTCCCACACGACAGTCGCCGGCACGAAATCTATCAGTGACGTCACCGGTCAGGTACGTCAAATAATCTTTCCATACATGTATCATACTTTTATCCCCACTCACCCGGTGCCGTCACGTCTCAGTTCAGTCAGCGTCGTGCTACCGTCAATAATTGCTACATGTTCTCTAGCGTGACACACGTCTAATCACTGACTAACCTGATGTATGTGTTCAATGATTCAGTCAAACCGGCGACGTGACTGACGGACAACATGACGGTGACTGGTGTTTGTGGATACGTACACAAACCGTCACCGATCAGTCATCGGTGACTTGACGGTGACTGATGTGTGTGAGTGCACCCTAAAATGGTAGTTTTATACATTATTCGACGAATAAGTTTTATCCAAGCATTGAAAAATCGGCCCTTAATGATTTAACTTTGGGAAATTTATCTTGTATTCATTTGGATGGAATCCTGCTAAAAACATAATTATAATTCGTGCAATTATGGCCTGTATTTCACTAAGCGGAAGATTTCGATTCTCGTGCAGTCGCTGTAGCAAATTGCATTTCATACGGTTGTACGATATTGAATTATATGCGCATACGGTTAGAGTTGAAGATCGTGCAAATTGTACATATTACGGGTAGTTTGACAAGGAAATACGATCGCAGATTGCTTTCCCGATTACGTCTGGCCTGAAATTTCGTTTGCGAATTGATGCGGTTTACATGTTTGCGGTTTTGTACGCAACTGATAACGGTTATATGTGAAATAAGGATATATATTAAGGTATATAAGATATATAGTTGCTAGATGAATTCATCATCACTACATAGTATAAAACAAAGTCGCTTTCTCTGTCTCTATGTCCCTTTGAATGCTTTAATGATTAATCTTTAAACAATGGATTTTGATGCGGTTTTTTTTAATAGACAGAGTGATTCAAGAGGATTATATTATATATTATATATATTTTATTAAGTTTTAGACAAAGCTGGCGAAGCCACGGCCGGAAGGCTAGTATTACGATATTTTATAGGTTTGACGTAAACGGATCCTGAAATAGTGAATACATATAGAATTTGCAACAAAAATATGCGTAGAAATATTTACAATTGCATCCATCCGGCTATTGTAGAATATGACTGCATAATTAATTAGCTGTGATGCGGCAGGTGCAAGTAATTATGAGAAATTTTATACGTAGCTAACCTGGTAAAGGTTGCTCTTTTAGAACATCCTTATCGCTTAGGGGTATTAAAATAATGATCTATTTTTCTTTCCGATTAAACACAAAAGTTTTATTGAAATTTAGTGATGTCATTTTGAAGCAGTTTGTTTACAATCACACTACCTCAAAAATAATCTTGATGATGAAGTTTAAGCTAAAGTCCTAGACTTAATAGATGTCAGGTTTGTTGGAGAGAGTTTGTTGTGTATGGAACCTGTAGTAGTGGAAAAATACAAGTTGTTTAATTTCTTAGAAAGCTACTATGTTTCTTGTTTGTTATGTAAAAGGAATAAGTTTAATTTAATAAAGGTTGGGTGCTGGATTATGGTATATGAACGTCGATGATAATAATGATCGATGAAAACAACAAATCAACAAGGTTGCATTTATACAAACTATGCAATTTTCTTTAATTTCCATACATTTTTAATATAACGAATTCCTGAATCTTTCCCTGTCCGTTTTGGAAATACATACCTCCAACTACCAACGCTATTTATATTTTTACCATTGTAGTTTCTTTACTAATATAAATCTAGTACACATGAATGACCTGTCGTGCAAGTTATCGCCAATTCAGCTTGAGCTGTCAGCTTTCCCGCGTGGGCGATGCTGGCCATTCAAATGGCCGATAGATTTAATGAATTATTTATTTCGCATAATTGTAACGCGTGTAACGTTAGGATGTGTCTGCATGTTCGTCTCTAATTAGTTTTCACACTGCATTTTGCATTAGATAGGCCGCTGGCGTTAGAAACTGCTTTTGCTGTCAACGATGCTGTCATGAAGGTTTATTTACTGGAGACACGCTAGGTTAATGGTTCAATTTGTTTAGATTTTTTAACTGGACTATTCAGTCCAACGCAAGTATTGTAATTTGTGTTAAAATAGCAAGAATACAAAAATATCCATTAACTAACAGCAAAAAGTTGGATAATTAACAGCAGTGCAGATGTATCCTGCTGGGGTTTATTTTCAAATGTTCTTGATAATAGAACAGAAAGTTGATGATTATTTTTATACCATATTTATATACATATTTATATGCGTTATACTTAATCACACTAATACAATATAGAATGAGAACAAAAAAGTATAGTTAAACGTAAATACAAAGTCTCCCACAGGACCATGTCGCTATTGAACTTCGATCGAACGGCTAGCTAAGGAACGGCAGCGAAATGCGAGATAAATGCACTATAGAGATCGTAAAATGGCCCGGCAAGGAGCGGGTCAGCGACCGCCGCTCACATGTGCTATTGGTGAATGGAGTTTTATCGTTTTCGAAATAGATTTATTGTAGTAACCCAATAGTTTGGTTTGAATGAATGTTCGCACGCATGTGCGTTTTTAAGGTATATTAGGGTCACGTTCTGAGAATTGTTTTGGTTGTTTGCTTTTTTATTGGCACTTTAGGTAGATTTTTTTATTATTGATTTTTGTGATATATTTTTATGATGAAAGTAAACAAAAGTTTGTAGATATGCAAACTTGATATTCAGGCTGACCGTTAACAGTCTTGAATAACGATACACACCTTTTATCAGAGGTGTAATTTTTTATTGTGATTTTATTTGATTGATTTTTCAGATGAAAATGCGATAAATGTTTATGGCTCTCTTGTTTTATATAAATAAGTCGATAAGAGATAAAAAGAGTGTAAATATAAAATCGAAATGATTGTTTTCATATTGAATATGCCACACATTTTTGCAGAGGCACCGACTTTTACAAATATGAAAACTAAACGCAAATGCAAATCAAAGAAAGTAATAAAATCGACAGTCTGATAATATCAAAACTAAATTATACATTTACCAATGTTTAACACATACAGCTGTTGCAGTGTAAACATAAGCATTTGTCGAAATTGGCCTTATTATGCGAATGTTTAATTAACGGAATGCCACTCGCGTTAGGAATCACTTGTTACTTGTTAAATGGACTAAATAGTAATAACTAATTAATGTAAGAATGGTTTTCACAGCTGAAGTTATGCAATGAAACAGTGCATTTATTAATTTTAACTGAAAATAAAGTTATTTAGTGTACACGTCTTAATAAAAATCGTATAAGTATGGAAATTTTTTGTTTCGTTTAAAATATAACCAGTCGAGATACATCTTTAGCCAATATTTTTTGTATCATATTAATAAAACAGAGCCTCCTAGTGAATTATTTCTTTTATTTGTCGGGATTTAAATATGTCATTCCAATCCATACTAAAATTATAAATGCGAAAGTAACTCTGTCTGTCTGTCTGTTACTCAATTACGCCTAAACTACTGAACCAATTTGCATGAAATTTGGTATGGAGATATTTTGATACCCGAGAAAGGACATAGGCTAGCTTTTATTGCGAAATATGTACCACGGGCGAAGCCGGGGCGGACCTCTAGTTACTTATAATGCTTGCAGGGTAAAATATATAACTTCTATTTGTAGTCACTGAATTAATTGTGACAATGTGGGGCCCGTATGTTCTTAAATATGAATCAAGGTGCTTATTGAAGACAATTATTATTCTTGGGTTTATTATTAGGTGAGAGTTATCCCTTTTAGTTCTACAAGAGTTGATGTTCATGTGATAGGTGATTGTCGGGGTTATATTTTATGTTTTTGACAGTACGTATGGATGGACGCTCTATTTTGCAGAGATTAACGGCGTTTCATTCTTATACTAACTACGTGTAATCTCTAGTCTGATAAGAATATTAACAGAACAAATTATTTACATAACATACGTAACACATATTATACAGTATCTTAGATATATTACAAAAATGCACGCTTTTAAATTCCTAGAATGTATTTAGTATTTACTATTTGTATTAACTTCAAAAACAAATATAAAGCACTTCATTACATCAACAGTTAATTAGATAATGACAGGCTTATTCAAAGCGATGATTCAAATTTCCTCATAGCATTTGATGAGATGCGATTGATTTACTAAGAATGTATGTATATAGAATAAAATTTAATCGAGTCTATGTTTCAAAAGAATGCGAATTTATTAGTAAACAGATCATGTATTTTTTTTTTTTTTTTTAAATACTTTATTTGCACCAAAAGCAAGGAAAACAATACGAAAAAACACATACAAACAAACACGTACAAAAAGGCGGCCTTATCGCTAAAGCAGCGATCTCTTCCAGGCAACCTTTAGTCGAGGATCATGAGAATTACGTTTTATGATGAGGTTGATGGTGCAGAACACAAAAAACATTAAATAAATAAATAAATAAACATAGTATACATATACATACATACGGATATTATAAAGATAAAAAGTAAATATTTAGTTGCTTTTTAAACTCATTCAATGACCCTGCCCTTCTGATCTTATCGGGCAAACTGTTCCACAGCCTGATAGCACGGACCGTAAAGGAACAGTCATAGAAATTAGATCTATGAATAGGAACATGTAGTAGGAGTTTATTACA
Organism: Colias eurytheme; assembly: GCF_061535395.1. NCBI lineage: Eukaryota > Metazoa > Arthropoda > Insecta > Lepidoptera > Pieridae > Colias > Colias eurytheme. The sequence goes on along the minus strand of NC_143005.1, from coordinate 7,842,373 downwards.
GGATCGCGGGGAACGGGTGGTGGAGTTCAGGAACTGGAAATTACTTTTAAGGTAGGAAGGCGTATTTGGACAGAAAAGGATGCAGTACAATAGGTTTAGGATATGAGCATTCCGGCGGAGTCTGATAGGGAGCCACTTGAGCCTTGTGCGGTATTCACTAATGTGATCATATTTGCGCAGACCAAAAACAAATCTCACACAGAAGTTCTGGAGACGCTCAAGACTATCAAGTTGGAATTCAAGGAGGTCAGGATAGGAAACATCTGCATAATCAAAGAGGGATAGGAGAAGGGACTGAGCAAGAACAATTTTAGTGGGAATAGGCAGAAAGTTCCTAAGTCGTCTGAGAGAACCAGCTGCTGCAAACACTTTTTTCCTAAGTTCTTTAAGCTGATTTGTCCACGATAATGTTTCATCGATAAAAACACCAAGACTCTTAACAGTGGAACTGTAGGGAATGTCGGTGTTATTTATGCAAACATTAGGTAAAGAGGACCTATCAATTTTAGAAATAAGCGACTGACTTCCAATAATAATTACCTGCGATTTCTTCGGATTAATACATAGACCATGGTCGCGGCTCCAATTACTAATAGTCCGTAAATCATCATTCGTGAGTGCAACTTTCCTACTTAGGTCCTCAAGTGATGAATGGCAATAAATTTGCAAATCGTCCGCGTACATATGGTAGAGACTGGATATACCCGAAGTGATGGAGTTGATAAATAAGGAGAACAGGAGAGGAGAGAGCACACTACCCTGAGGAACGCCAGAAGTAACATCAGACCAGGATGAGTAACACTCGTCCAGTAGAATGCGCTGCCGGCGGCCCTCGAGATAGCTGCTAAACCAATTAATCACTGCCGGAGACATGTTGAAAGAAACGCGTAGCAAGCTTAACAACACATCGTGATCAACTGTGTTAAATGCGTTACTAAAATCAAGTAGTGTAAGTATTGTGAGCTGCCGTTTGTCCATACTCAATCTAATATCGTCTGTGATCTTGACTAACGCAGTGGCCGTACTATGACCTGGACGGAAACCGGACTGGAAGGGGTTGAGAAGGTTGTTTTTATTGAGGAATCTTGAGAGTTGCTGCTGCACTAATCGCTCAAAGACTTTTGAAAGGAAAGGTAATATGGATATAGGACGAAAATCGGAGAGAGTAGAAGGGCACTTGGACTTAGGGAGAGGGATAATATTTGCACTTTTCCACGAGTGTGGAAAAGTACATGAAGATATGGAAAAATTGAGGATATCAGTTATAACAGGAGTAATCAGGTCGAGGATGGGAATGATCATATTACGACCAATGCAATCAACACCTACAGCCTTAGAAGAGATGGACAAAATGTTCTTCTTAACATCGGCGACAGAGAATTGGCTAAAAGTGAAAGGGGAAAAGGAGGGAGTTGATTTAGATGACAAAGAATCAAGTGTGTTACGTTTACAGACAGGATCAAATACAAGGGAAGGTGAGGAGAAGTGTTTATTAAGGTCATTAATAGAAATGCCATTGGGAATTTCGGTTTTACAGGAAGATTTACCAACTCCAAGGGACTTCAGAAATTTCCAGACTCTGGCCGAATCTCCGTTCTGTACAGATTCGTGTATGTACCGTTTTTGAGCGTCTCTGCACATAGTGTTGCAGCGATTACGTATTTTCTTGAATTCTTCACGATGCTGATCACAATTTTTTTGTTTTAGTTTGCTTTTAGCTTTCGCCTTGCAGTTCATAATTTCCCTAAGGCTATCAGTTAGCCAAGGCGCTGGAAGATGCTTCAGCTTAATGGGACGCAAAGGTGCGTGTTTGTCATATAATTGTATAATGAATGAATTGAATAAATTTACCTTATCTTCAATCGATTCAGCAGTTGAGAGTGAAGACCAATCTATATTAGCTGCATCGTGTAGTAGACGATCTGTATCTATTCCACTAAAATTGCGTTGCATGATGACTTTAGGTTTAATTTTAGGAGGACGGATTTTATAGGAGAGGAAAATTAAATCATGATACGAAAAGGCGTCTGCCGAGCATTGGCCGTGTTTATGTACATGATTTAGAGAGGAAACTAGGATCAGATCAAGGAGCGAAGGAGTGCAATCAGGAAAGAAGTGCGTAGGACCAAGAGGAAGTAAGGATAGATTGTAGGAGTCAATAATTGAAGTTAACTTATTAGCTCTATGATCATTTTTTAATAAACATGTATTGAAATCCCCCATTATGATGACATGGTCATATAGTGGCGAGACACGGTCAAGGATTTCATCAAAGGAGGGAAAGAAGTCGACGCTAGAATTGGGACTATAAAAAACACCTAACAGGATTTTGGTATGGGAGAGAGTGACTTCAAGAAGGAGATGCTCTGCTTCATTACATGGTGGGGGCTGGGAAGAGGAACTTACAATGGAGAAAGGAATATGAGCGCGTAGATAAATAGCCACACCACCACCCCCTTTACCAGTTCGATCGTTACGAAGCAGGTGGAATCCGGGAAGCGAGAAGGAAGATGAGGGGAGGCAGGGTTTTAGCCAGGACTCAGATATAAGGATGGCATGGACGGTTTTCGAATCAAAGGATGCAAGGAGGTCGGGATAGTGAGCCGGAATGCTCTGGGCATTTATATGGACCACGTTGAACTTATTGGAGGAATCAGAGAAATGAGAGGATAAGGAAACGGGGAGAGGAGTGTAATCCGTGCTAACGAAACTGTTATTACTGGAATTGCATGATAAAAAGCTGTTATCAGTTAATGAGTCATTAGAGTCGGACATTATCAGAGTTAAAATTAAGTCGATAGATTGAGAAGCAACTTTAAGCGTTATATGAAGAGATTATAGAAATGAACCAATAAATAAATAGCTATAAGTTTGTATATAATTATGACGATAGTAGGGGTAATAAATAAATAAATATTTTTATATATGTATATATAAACTAGTACTTTAAAACCAAAAAAATAAAAAAGATAAATAATAAAAACTATTATCAAAATAAAATGTAATTCCATAATACCTGGACCACCAGCTGTGGAGAGAGAACAATACAAAATTAAAACTATATTACTCCAACTTACAAAGAACTGTACCCAAAAGAATGGCATCTATTACATACTAAACTAAAAATGTTTAAAGAAAAAAAAATATTAATAAGCTGTCAAGTATGTACGACAACTGACAGATGTCAAGTAAACAAAGTATCAACAAGTACATAATATTGATAATATTTATAATAACTACAGTCTACACTACGGATCTATGGATAAGCAAACAATCAAAATATGAACAATGTAAAATTGATATTTAGATAAACTTCGTGAAATGAAATAAAAGTTTCAAATTATAGACGAAAAAAAGGGTAAATTACTAAAAATATCACATTTATAATAGGTAAAGTAACCAATTTACAATAAAAATAAGTAGTTAATTGATTTAAAAACAAGTAAAAATAAGATTTAAGATCTAAAAACACCACAATAAATATATGAATGTGAAAGATGTTATATTCACTATTTGTATACTATGTACTACAATATTACATTTATTATAGGTAAAGTAACCGTTGTACAATAAAACTAGTTACTTAACTCAGATTTAAAAACATGTAAATATAAGACTTAAGAACTAAAAACAATCATATAAGTGTGAAAGATGTTATATTCACTATATACTACTAAAGATATCACATTTATTATAGGTAAAAGTAACCGTTAAACAATAAAAATAAGTAGTTACTTAACTGATTTAAAAACATGTAAATATAACATTTAAGATCTAAAAACACCAAAAGCAATCATAAAGTGTGAAAGATGTTATATTCACTATATACTAGCAAAGGATGCACAATATTATATTTATAAACTAGTGCTAAAAAACAACAAAAATATGTTACTTGGCTTTAGGAATCCTTTTAGTTCTAGATGTTAACTTGGGATCCTTGTTGCTTTGAACATTAGTAATAGTAGAAGCAGATTCAGTCGCAGAAGATATGGCATTCAATTCAGAAAGAGACTCCACACGATGACGTTTACCATCCAGAGCAAGAACAAAAACATAGCCGTTCCTCGTCCAGCAGTTTGAGACTCCAAACTTAGAGCGGGCTGCTTGGAATGTTTCATGTCTGCTTGGTGTTAAAAATTCTGAGATGGTCACACCAGAGCCCTTTAGGCCACTCTTGGAGAACCAAATATTATCTCTGAGTGACATATTCCGGAACTTAGCAACAATTGGTCTTGGTTTATCATTTATTACTTTACCGAGTCTGTGACAGCGGGATAAGGCATCAGCGTCCAAACCAGGAACATCTAGCTTTTTGGATATAACATCGACCATAGTTGTAGTTACATTTTCTTTTTGGGTTTCCGGCACACCATGAATTAATAGGATTTTCCTTCTACTACGCAACTCTTGATGTTCATATAGCTTAGTGAGCACTTGGACCTGACATTGTAAGCTTTCTAATGATGATAAAACCAGCGTGCGGAAAGCATCAAATTCACTTGCCAATCTAGAAGTAGGACTTACAGAAGCTGGATGTGAGGAGGCAGTGTTGTGTAAATCCTTTTGGAATTCAGCCATCCTGTTGTTAAAATCACTTGTCATCTTCTCTATAGATTGTTTGAGTGAGTCCATGTTCACTTGTTATGTATACTTTTTGTTAGAGAGTTAATATAGAATAAAATTATAAAGGACTTTGTGCTGGTAGACACAGGTAAGATTTAGAACATTATAAATTGTTGAAAAAGCAAGAAAATAAATTAAAATCAAAATATTTATAAGGAGCGAAATAACAACGTGTTGTGTTTTACACATCTACCCGCGAAAAAGGTATATCATACAAACATAGATATTGATCTAGGAGTCATAATTATTCGTAGTTATTAACACATGGGTTCATTAACCCAATGGGGTTAAATATAATGATATTTACTCGTTAAATATGCAAATATATTTACGATAGGAAATTGCATCTTTGATGTATTACCGTCTTTAATGAAATCCTTGTACCTACCTACTGCTACATTTTTAATGAATATTTTAGCAGAATTTTTAAGGGATGTAGTGGTGAATTATACATTAGTCTTTCTCCTGCAGTTTAGCTCGTGTCCAATGTGTTTCTCGTCATAATAATATCTATTGAATAATACATAATAGGTACATGCAAATGACCATGCGGGTAACGCGACACCGAGCACATTAAGATTGCCCTACCACATCAAGATGGCAAGTAATTTGATTTTAATGGCATAATGTATTAAAAGGTAGCGGTTTGCCCAGTGGCTGTACCGTTATTGAATCACCATAAAAACAATGCGTCAGTCAAGTGTTGCAGGCAGTAGGTGATGCAGTGTCTTGAATGTTAAACAGCCTGGTTCGATCTTGTATACTTGATGATGTCTGGGTACAAATGAGAACGAATGTCTAGGGATTTGTTGGTAGAAGATTGCGTATTGTAGATTTTAATTTCGTTTGTAATTAGGTTCGAATAGGCCAGAAATTTAATGAAGGTGGTAGGGAATACGCAAAATAATGGAGATAAGCGAAATTAAAAGTACTCGATAAAAATAATATTGTCTCTATACAAAAAATTTAATCTAAATCAATAAATATATGTTTATTCAGTCATCGGGATTATCTTGGCAAAAAAAAACTATAAATGGCACACACTATTTTTTTTTACGCTATGATTGGTAAAATATGCAAAAAGAAAGTCTTCATTAACATAAAAACTGTTTAAATAGGTACTGATAACAATCTAAATTTGCGAATTAAAAGCATCGTAAATCTTAATCTCCATTGTTTGAGCTAACCCAGAATTCCCAGATAGATCGTACTTGAAAATTTAAAACATAACATCTGAGGTTATGAAAACATTTCTTATTTATAAACATCGTTAAGAAATTGTATTTAAGACATAAGAGTTATAATGTTATAGTATTCACACGTGCTGCGGCTTTGCAAAATTATGCCAGGCAGCTAGCTACGAAGCAGGAGCGTCATAAATTTTTAAAAGTATATTTACTAAGCCCCAGAGGCGGGTGAGCTATAATGAATTCCGGCGGCGCTCCCCCTGGGCCTGAATTATGCCATTCTGAATAGCACAGCCTTACCGCGCCCCGGAGTGCTATGCGTCCCGGAAAATGGGTTGTATGCTGGTAAATAGACACTTTGTGGGACGCAGGCTACTATTAAACCTTGGTCCGTTGGGAAAGGGTAGAAAGATTGTGCGATGTTGCGTGGCTCGTGCGTTGATAGGTTTTTGTTGTTTGTTTTACTTGTCCTATTTTTCTGTAGAGGGTTGTTGTTTATGGTAAGATTGTTTAGATTCAGCAGGATTGTTAAAGTCTTTTTACAGCTACTGTATTGGAAATGCAATTATTTAACTATGTATACATATATATAAATTTTAATAATTTGACAGATAGGCATTTTTTCACTAGGTATTGAACTGCATTTTTTACTTTTATTAATTAGGTACTTTCAATATTCTCGTGCTATTTAGGTTGATACCTTATCTCCATATATTAGAGCTAAGTTCCACTTTCTAATTCATATATTTTCTATTGCAGGACGAGGAATCTTTAGAGTCAACGCGTACGGTAGCGAACATAACCCACCACAGCATTATGTATGCGCCCAAGTGCCTTGTGATTGTGTCGCGGCAAGACTACATAGATACGTTTCGGGTTCGTATGTTTGTATATTTATAAAGGTATAGTTAATATATAGTTACTTAAAATGTTTAGTAACCCAAAACTACTCAAGAGCAAACGATGCTAATTTGCATCGGTTTTTGTTGAATCAGTAAAAATTAGTAAAGCTGAGCAAAGCTACGACGGTTCAGGCAACTACAGAGTTAATACGATGTATTATGTTGGTTAAATTTTACAATGAATAGATTGTTATGGCCCCTTAAAATCGAAAGAGTATCAGGAATTCGGTTGCTAAGATCGTATCATTTTTAGCCTAGAGGTCTAAAGCATTTCCCGTTAAGTGAAAGAGGCAGGATAAAATCGTGTCAGGATAAAAAATCAATTTCTTTTCAAACATTAATGAATTACATATGATGTAACAGAAAGACTGATCACAAGATTAAATTTACAGAACTGCCTCGGCATAATCTACACAGTGTGGGTAGAGAACCTTGGCGTCCCCCTCGAGACGCTGGTTGGCAACCTGGTCGGTTGTGTCCTGGTCCCCCCTCCTGGAGGACCACAGGTTCGGTTCAGTATAGGCGCAGGGGACCGGCAGGCGCTGCAACCCCCCGCGGCTCCCCCCATGCCGGTCACGCACACATCGGTGTATATGTTACTTAGGTTGTTAGGTGAGTGCTAAAAGGTTGTAACTTGTAATCGTAGGGTAGATTGAGAATTAGGTTTTGTAAAAGTATAATATTTGGATCGATTTAAAGGTAGATATGAGATTCTTTTGGATATTTAAGGAGGATTATTGAGGTAATATAAGCTGTAGTAGAGAACTCACGATTGTTGTTGATTATGATTTTTTGATGATTTTCAAGAAAAAAAATATAAACTGCGTTTAATTATCAATGAAAAACAAATAATTTAACTGAAAATGTAATCTTCTTACTTAACCAAAAAATATAGTAATAACTAAGCCTAATCGTTTTGATATTAAGCCTGGGATAAACTTGATTAAAAGGCATTTCATTAAAACTTGTTTATAGAATATTTTGCGGGTAGCAGCAGAAATTCACACCTGTATTTTAAAATTAATTTAAGTAATAGACATTAGTATATTTCTAATTAAAAACAACCACCTTCCAGGTATCCACAATTCGGTAACGCTCTGGTGCGCCGTGATGAGCGAGCACAAAGTACTCCTAGTATCGTTAGCAGCAGCTCGTCTGTCCGCCGTGTGTCGAGCGTTAGCTGCACTCATGTTCCCGTTCCGATACGCGCACGTATACATACCGTTACTACCCGCGGGCCTAGCCGAAGTACTGGCCACGCCCACACCGTTCTTGATTGGTGTACACTCGAGTTTGAAGGAGGAGGTCTCGGAATTGGTAAGTTGTTTGGTCTTTAATCTTGTATGTAGTAAAATTGTAAATACTCTTAAAATAATTCGTAAATTTGCAAGCTCTTGTTACAATCGTACGATGACAGCTTCATTTCATTTCTGTACATTAAACAATTAAAATTACATTGACGCTCAAAAATGTCCGAGCTAAAACTCTGCCTATGCATCTATTAGACAGAGTTTTGTAAAGAGCGTGTACAATAGATTGTAAACATTACTTTAACGAAATAAGGTGTTAATTTGAATGAATGTTGTATACAATGCCGTTCGGACGTTTTTTAACGATCTGTTAATAGGCGATTGTCAGTCTATATATTCAATAAAATATATTCTTCTCCCCTGTCTGAATTATATCGCAATTTAAATGCACACCCTCTTTCCAGCTAGACGTGATAATAGCGGACCTCGACACAGGCTCGCTGCACATACCCCCCAGTGTGAACATCCCCCGACCGGAGGGCAAACTCCTATCCTCCCTCCAGGACTCGCTAGCGCTGGTGCTGCAGCCGGAGCTGCGGTCCGCGGACTCGGCCTTCGCCCCACCACCGCCGGCGGCTTCGCCCCCCCATATGTTAGATAAGGAGATCAGGGCGGTGTTTATGAGGACGCTAGCGAAATTGTTGCAGGGATATAGGTGCGTGATCGATGAGGTTGTAGTGTTACAATTCGAATATAACACATTATTTAGAATTATTAGCATAACAATTTCAAGAAGAATTGCAATAAGACTAAAATTTTGTAAATATGGAACTTTATGTCATGGTATTTTTCATATTTACCCCTTGACCACCGAGCGGCCCGATCGGACCACGACACAATAGATTTTCTATTGTGTCTGTGATTCCGGGGGCTGAGGGATTAAACACATTGTATGTTTATAAATATACGCATGTCGCATAGTGTTATACCTACTTGAGTCAATTAGCTTACAAGTTTCAAGCAAGTATATCAATGTGTGTAATTAAATTGTAGTTTTTAAAAAATCTCACCACAATATCCGATATATCGTTTATTTTAAAAATTGTTTTTTTTACATAGAAATTTGTATTAGAAATTCTAATAATTTCATCATTCATCTTAATAATTCATAACTCCATATTTTTATAATCTTTCCCCTTTCCAGACACTGCCTGACCATAATTCGAATCCACCCATCGCCAGTGCTGACCTTCCACAAGGCTGGTTTCCTCGGAGCCCGGGGTCTCTCCCAGTGTCCATTTGCAGAACGGCTTCTAGACTCCATGTTCTTTAACGGGCTGGTGGCTGAAAGAGGACCACCGTGGAGGCCTACGGATATATGGGATGAGCTCGTGCAGTGCGTGGTCTTGTTTGTTTTGGATAGGTTTATATGTTTATAAACAATTTCTTCAACTTCACCTTTATCTACACTTACATCTATATTTACACTTAAACCACAGAATACATAATATTAGCTAACGCTACAGAACGGACATTCCGTCTCCCGCCAAAATTAAACACTTACCTCATCCCGCACGATCACGCAATAGATGGCCCGCATTTTTCCGTAAGGACGATACGCAACGAAGATTTAAATTAGAATATAATAGAAGAATTTTATTATTTTGGATTTGTGATTATCGTTTTTCGTAGAAAATGGTTAGATATTGTGCTGTTTACGGATGTATTTCATCAGAAAAACGCGAATTTCTTTACGCTAGTCAAAATTAATGTGCCAACCATAAAGCGTTAACACACACATTTGCACTCTCTACAGTGTGACTGTCAAAACTATAATTTTGTATGGAGTGTCCGGGGTGTGCCTACACCTACATCTATACGTGCATCTATTCAGCTCGTTTATATTATTTTATCGTATATTATTTTAACATATTATTCTACACATACACTTATTTCATCTATTTTTGCATCTTTTATAATTACCAATGATCGGGCAAATTTGACTTAAAAATAAAATTTTCTTTACAGAAACCTTCCTGAGCAATTGAGATTAGAAGCCCTAAATCCTGAATTGGAGTTACAGCACATACAAGAGTTGGCAATGCAGCTACATTACAACGAAAATCCTAATCCACAGGTAATTATCAAATAATTAAAAACACAAATAATATCGAATATTAACTTAAGACATCATTTTTGCTATCTCAGAATTTAGTTATTTTGTGAACTGATTTTTTTTTCTGTATTGAAATATAGATCTATTAGATTAGTCTTAGGAAAATTGTATTCAGTAATTTGTAATTCAGTAATAACAGAGGTCCAATACTCGTAATCGAGCGCTCGTCATACACACTTTTTCTATGTTTATTTTGGCGACAACAAACGTATAATATTTTTTCTTATTTTTATTAATAAATAGTAACAAAAACTCGTACATATTTCAGGTGTTTCAACAAAGAATCCTGCGGCCGCCAGAGGGCGCAGCGGCCCGTATACACCAACCGCCATTACCGCCGCTATCCGCTACGAGAGTGCAGCAAGTTATAGATGAGCTTTCCGCGAGGAATAATAATGCTGATAAGTATGTTGGGGATAGATTTGTGTAGTAGTTCAGCGTAGTTTTATTTTTTTATTTAAAAAAGGCTTACTAACTAGTTACATAATTTTTTGTTTAAACAATTCAAAATTAATTTAAAATAAAAAGTATTTTACAACAGTAAGTATTTCCGTATCTAAATTACAGGTAGGCACTGTTTTAACAATTTTTCATAAAAAATAAATTATAAATGGAAACTAAAAAGTAAAAACTTAAATCTAAATTTAAATTAGTTCAGTGGTTAGTAGTAGACAGTCAATGTACGTCCGCGAGCTAAGTACTTACTACTGCTAGCCGGTTCGACGGCGGCCCTTACCACAATGGATTACCGGTAGTATTTCGCGTCGCGCGCTTAAAAATTAATTTTTTATGTGCTGTTCATTTTTATATTCGCTGTGTCACATGAATCAACTCTTCGTAAAGGCTTTAATTTCATTAAAGCAAAGTTGAATTAGTGTATAATCGATAGTAAAAGTAAATTATAACAACATTTTATACTTCATTAATTATTAACATGTTTAAAAACATGGCTTAACCACCCTTCTGTATTTAATGAAAAACATCTTCTATGAAAAAAAGACGGGTTGCACTCCGGGAGTGCCGGCAGAAGTGAAAACTTGATTATTAACGTTCAGCATGTTTGATATCCATCCGTCTTACGCTTTTTCGATCAGGTCACGTGTCCTGACGCGAGTTTAAGATTTTATACCCAACGCCGCTAAAGAAGTTTTCACTTCAAAAAAAATTATTCTTATTGTCGTCTATAATAAATGCTCCTATTTCAGATTACAAGCGATCCGAATGCCCGCACCTCGAATCATTCCGCCCGCAGCGCCGCCCACCGGAGCGGTGGAACATACGCAGTTATTGTTAACTAACTCAGCTAGGAGGTTAGAGGTTCGTAATATAATGATTTATTATCATATTCTTGGTTATTTAATTTGGTAATTGACGTCTATAATCTATATATTAGAATGTAGAATTTTGTATTAGTAATTTTTATAACGTACTGACTGTGTGAAGTTTTTGATGTTTGTATTGGCCTCGAAGGACCAAAATTCGATGTTTTGCGTTATTTACAAATTTTTTGTGATACAATAGATCCACGTTAATTTTTATAGAAGTAAATGCAGCCTCTTCGTGTCGTTTGTTGTGTGTCTTAAGATCATATTGTCATTCTAAATAACAATTCGGTCGAAGTGACTTAATCATAACCAGTTTTGAATATTGATTTATACCTTTTCGAGATGGAGAAATGTTAAAATTGATTAAATTGCATGTTTCTTATTTATATTATATCTGTTGTTTGTTCTGTTAGCACAATGAAGTGTTAAAAAAAAGACGGGTTGCACTCCGGGAGTGCCGGCAGAAGTGAAAACTTGATTATTATAACGTTGAGCATGTTTGATATGTTGGAATGGTATCCGTCTTACGATTTTTCGATCAGGTCACGTGTCCTGGCGCGAGTTTAAGATTTTATACCCATTACAGAAAAAGTGCTCAACGCCGCTAAAGAAGTTTTCACTTCAAAAATAATATATTGGCGCTACACTGTAACAATGCAAGCTAAATTCAACCTTACTGCAGGTGTTGCGCTCATGCATAGCGGCGATATTCGAGTGCCGTTACGCGGACGCGCGCAAGTCTTTCCCCGCGGTGTTACGTGCGCTACGGGCTCCCGCGGCACGGGCGGCACTTGTGAGGGATCTGGCGCAGAGGTTACCGACAAACAAACATATACTGCATCATCACCAGTTTGATCTTATTGTTAGGTGAGTTGAGTTAATTAATTGGGACTTACAAATTGGGTGACTGATTACAGATCATTGTAGAGTCTTGATTGTTCAGTGTGTAACGGAAAAAAGGGAAACATTATATCGAAATTGCTTATTTTTGTTACGCATTCTAAACGTTTTTAGTGGAACAATGCGCAATCTTGATACAAATGCAAGTCATTCTACTTTAATTTGCATATTTTTGAATTGTAACTTCTTTAGGCGCATGAGGTTAAAATTTTTATCAAAATAAACTCAATATTACCGTCACAAAGACGTGCAGCGTTTTTTTCGAAGAAGTTTCACTTCTGACATTGACTGTACTACACTACTTTGTATAAACACACTTTAAAATTTATCAACAACAAAATAAAACCCCATTTAAACAACAACAATTTATTCGTCATCATAAACACACTTATTATCCTCCTCGTCCTTGAACTCGACATGTACACGTATACAAGCGACCCGCTGAGCCCCGCGCGTGACGTACGCGAGCGCGGTGAACTCGCCGTACACGGCGTCGTGCGGCATCTCGCAGCGGTCGAAGTAGAAGTCGCGCACGTCGTATGAGCCCTGCGAGTAGGGATACTTATTGCGAATATATACACGCATTTAGATACAAACTTATTTTTGACGTGACAACGTCTTATAATTCGATAAAGCCGGCTGCACGCACGAAAAAACATGACTCATGCGGGGTTACCTCTGAGGCGTTCCATGTAAGGCTTGAAGTGCAAGCGAGAGCGCGGAACGAGCGACAAAGAAGCACAATCGGACGTTGTCACGTTCAACTATCGTCAGTAAACCGAATTTACAGATAATTAATTTTTTATACGTTAACTAAGCGCATAAAAATACCTGAAAATGAAAAGAGGAATGACGTGCACATGAAGAGGCCTATTCTCAACTTTGAGTTAAACCGGGCTGAGAAAGAAAGAAAAAAGCGTTTACGTGCACGTATAGGAATAAATACGTACCAATATACGCACACGTACAACATACAAATACACACACACGTTAAACGTACACGCGAACGTGTTAGTAATCGAATACGCAAACATGTATGTGCTACGGCACTATATTTTTGTGACTTAATATTTCTGCTTCAATAATAAATTAAATGATTAATAACAAAGGGCGGCAAACTTTTTCAATTTAAGGTCTTTCATTAATAAAATATAATTATAATTTAAAAATTTCCCAAGGGCTTGTGAACTATTTTAATGTGATAAAATGCGTTTACACGTACCGGGCTCACAGGAAAGCGCGGCGGGTCCATGCCGGCCAAAGTGAAAGCGGCTTCCATGTTCTTCTTAGCGTATTTCTCAGCGAATTCCCCGACGTCGTTGTCGGTGACGAGGTGCACCTGCTTGCAGCCGCCGTCCGTGTGCTTGCATATGTCTAGTAATACCTGTACATACATAAAATATAGGTTTTGGACAATGTATTTATTTATCTATACTAATATTATAAAGCTGAAGAGTTTGTTTGTTTTGAGATGTACCTAGTGCTTAAATTTAGATATAAGTACTAACTATAATAATATTAACTATATACCTAACACGTGTAACCTAGTTTTGTATCTATTTAATAAGGCATCTTTTATATCAAATATACAGTATTCATTTGGCAGTCCTAGTGTTTCAATCCTCTCCCGAGGCACCACCTTACATGGCGACCCTGCCTAAAGTTGGTGCACGCGCGCGTGTATTTTGACACCGGCCGCCGCGTCGCCGATTTACATATATGGTACTGTGTGTTCTCGGCCCGAGCAAATTAAAGTATTAAAAATGAGTATATTAAAATCTGTTGGAGGCAACGCAAGTGTGAGCTTCAAAAAATGGGGAAGCAGCAGTCCAAGGAAGACTACATAGTTATAGCGCAAAATTCGGCAGGGGGCACGAATAGTGCGCCAGTTGACCATTTTGAAAACTATTTGAAGACATCAAATATATTGCTATATATAATAGTAATCTGCTTGACTTTGGGTATTATTTATGGAGTATTCAAAATATACAGAAAATGCCACTTAAGGTGGATACGACAGGAGGTTGCGAATAGCAGCAGGGAGCGTCGTTTTTCGTTTCGACGGCGCCAGGCGTACCCCGACTTGAAAATCGGCGAGAACGAGAACGAAGTGTAGTGATGTAAAAGTGAAAAAAAAAGCAAACAAATATTTAATAATAAGTGTAATGTGAGCGTGTAAGTGTTTTCGTGAAAATTCGGCAAAGTTGATAAACATTATATTTAGTGGACTCTAAGCGTATAGTATTATTTACTATATAAAAAAAAAAAAAAAATGTGTATGTTATCGAATAGATAGGTATTAAAAGTCATGTATGTCATGTAACCTAAATATAAAAGATGACAAAAATTATAATCAAATGTAGTTAAAAATATTATTCTAACATAGTGTAATGTGTATACTTACTTGTATTTTATAATAATTTTTACAGTTATTGTTAAAATATGCTGAGAAACGAGGTCTTCAATTCTATTCAGGTATGTTAATATATTTTTATTATCATTAATTATATTATGTACTGTTAAACTCTATGGCAATATTTTTAAAGAAATTATGTGATGATTTGCTAGCTATTAGAACATATTTAATTAAAATAGGACCTTCTAGACGACAGGGTAAAATATTACAAACAAAACTAGGCGAAGCTAAATGTGTCATTACAAAATATAACAACTACATAGGTAGTTTGGATAAGCAAAGCTTAGGAGAGGATGAGCTTCTTGTTTTTAAAAAATATTGTGAGGATTTGAAGAAATTATTTGCGGAAATTACTGAATTGTGTCAAATTTCAGAGAATTTTAAGAGTTTTTCAACAATGGATAAATTTGACCTAAAAGTAGCTTTGAGCTTATTGCCAGTAATGAATGATGAATTGTCTAATTTACGACAACTTATCGATGGAATTGAATACTATAGTTCGGTTCTAAATGATGAGTCACAGTCGCATTTGATATCTTTTGTTTTGAAAAGCCGTTTGTCGCAATCTGCTAGGCTAAAATTACAAACAAAGTACGATACTGTTCAAAATCTTTTAAATGATATGAAAATGCTTCTTTTACCTAAAAAGTCTACGAGTGCTTTGCAAAAACAATTTTTAAATTGTAAGCAAAATGACGCGTCTATTGATGCGTTCGGAAAAACTTTATCCGAATTATTCGTTGAACTTACAATTTCTCAATCCGAAGGCAATGAGGAAAAGTTTAATATTTTAAAATCAATAAATGAAAAACAGGCAATTCGGCAATTTAGTGACGGATTGAGAAACCGTAGGATTGGCACCATTATTACGGCGCAGAGATTTGAATATTTGAAAGATGCGATTCAAGCCGCAATCGACGAGGACGTTTCAGGCTCAAGTTCAACCGCTGAAGTGTTAACACTAAGACATAATAATAATCGTTTCTTTAAAAACACTTCCAGGCCGCCTTCTCATCAGAACACTCCAAGAGGTGCGTACAACAATAATAATCGTTGGCAAGGCAACAACTGGCGACAGCCGCCTACCAGCACCAGACAATGGTTCCAGCAGCCTCAATCGCAGCCACGGGGAGCGCCCCGGGGCAGAGCGTCATATCGAGGTAGAACTTTTAATAATAATTATTTTAGGGGTCGTAGACCATTCAGAGGACAGATTCGTACAGCAGTGACTGACGAGTCACAGCCTCAATCGAGTTCATCCACTCAGAATTTAGAAACTGAAAATGAGTTTTTTCGTGCCTATAACATATAGTATTTTAGCTAGCGATAGTAGTTATTACATAGAGTTATTTTATAAAAACAGTCACGTATTTAATTGGCTTATAGATACGGGAGCCTCAATTTCGGCTATTAAATATAAACATGTTTTAGATTTTGACATCCCAATTAACAAAGAAAATATTACAATAAATGGGATAGGTGGAAAGGTACAGGCTATCGGATATGTATGTTTACAGTTGACGATACACGGGCAGTGTGTTAGTCATAAGTTTTATGTATTTGACACCTTGCCTTGTAAGTCGCACGGTATTCTAGGGCAGGACTTTTTAGGAAAGTATGGAGCGGTCATTGATATGAAACATAATAATCTGTCACTATGGATTAGTGAATCTAAACAAATATCTTTGCAATTATTAGACTCGTGTAGTAATTTATTATCGTTACCTGCTAGGTCAGAGTCGATTCATTTTATTAATACTAGTTTAACAGAGGAATGTTTGGTATGTACGAAAGAGTTGTGTGAGGGCGTATTTATTGCGAGTATGATAGTACATCCAATTGATGGTAAAATACCAGTCCGAATTTTGAATTCGACCTCGAAAGATATAACTTTGTCTGAAATTAAACTTGATATACAAAATTTGAAGGAATATAATATTTGTAGCTTTGATAAAATTGAGAAAAATGCATCGCGAGTTAAAACATTATTTTCAAAGTTGAATTTAAGTAACTTAAATAAAGAAGAAAAAATTAATATAGAAAGTTTATGTGCTAAGTATCCCGATATATTTTATTTGGAAGGAGACAAATTATCAACCACTGATATTTATCAACACTCAATTAAAGTAAAACCAGATATTCAGCCAATTTTTTCAAAGCCTTATCGATTGCCTCATGCATTGAAAAATGAAATTAATAACCAAATTGATCAAATGTTAAAAGAAAATATTATTGAACCATGTCAAAGTGAATGGTCCAGTCCAATTTTGTTAGTGCCAAAGAAATGTGACCAAAGTGGAAACAAAAAGTGGCGTTTGGTTATAGATTACAGAAAACTAAATAACAGTATACATGATGATAAATTTCCTCTTCCAAATATAACGGAAATTTTAGATTCTTTATCCGGTTGCATGTATTTTTCTCATTTAGATTTACATCAAGGCTATTATAATGTGAGCTTGGACCCAGACAGTCGCAAGTATACTGCTTTTTGTTCTTGACAGTTTCAGATGACTAGAATGCCTATGGGCTTAAAGACCAGCCCTAGTTCATTTTCGCGCATGATGACTATGGCGATGACAGGGTTAACATATGAAAAATGCTTAGTGTACCAGGACGATCTAGTCTGTTTTAGTAGGGACTTATCTAGTCATATCAAAAATTTACAGTCTATTTTTGAAAGATTACGAAAAGTCAATCTAAAGTTAAATCCGCAAAAGTGTATTTTCTTACAGAAGGAACTGCTTTACTTGGGTCATATTGTATCAGCAGAGGGTGTTATACCAGATTCGGATAAAATAGAGATTGTTAAAAACTACCCGGTTCCTACTAAAGTCGATGAAGTCAAAAGATTCGTTGCCTTTGTGAACTATTACAGGAAATTTATTCCTAATTTTGCAACAAAAGCGTATGCGTTAAATAGTTTGTGTCGGAAAAATGTAACTTTCAAATGGGATAAAGAATGCCAAAAATCATTTGAATTATTGAAACAAAATTTAATATCCCATCCTGTATTACAATATCCTGATTTTTCAGAGTCTAATCAATTTATTCTACAAACAGATGCATCAGGATACGGCGTAGGTGCAGTTTTGTGTAATAGCGACAGTAGGCCTGTAGCGTATGCTAGTCGTAGTCTAAATAAAGCAGAAAAAAGGTATCCGACTATTGAAAAGGAATTGCTTGCGATTGTATGGGCTGTAAAGCATTTTCGTCCATATTTGTATGGAAGGACATTCAAAATTCAGACTGACCATAAGCCATTAATGTATTTGTTTGGAATGCGAGATCCATCTAGTCGTTTAATTAAATTTAGATTAACGTTAGAGGAGTACGACTTTGTAATTGAATATTTGAAAGGGAAGAATAATTCGGCCGCGGATGCACTTTCACGTTTGCATTTAACTTCCGAGGAATTGAAAGAGATGAATGAAACGGTGATGAATGTAATGACGCGTGGTCAGTTGGCTAGACAACAACGGGATGCTATTATTTCTAAGAACGATTGGCCTGATCAACCAAAAGTTGTAGAAATACATAGTAAACCGAAATATTTCACGGAGTTACGTTTCATAAGCGCTTATGAATTAAATCGATATCGTAAAATGAAAGAGATAACGGATGAGAAGGGATGTTTGAGTTATGTACCCTCAATGAATACTATTTTTATTAATTTAGCTTCTCGATCGCAATTATCGCCAGGCGAATTTGTGAGAGAGCTAGATATATTTTGTAGGAAAATAAATATTAAAGAAGTATACTTCATCAAATCGGAGAAAAATAATATATTTGTGGAAAAGTTAATAAATGAGATAGATAACATAAGTAATTGGTCCGGACCACGTATATGTATTTTAAGGGGAACAAAGAGAATAAGTAATAAAGACGATCAGCGTGTAATTTTAAATGATTTTCACATATTACCTACAAGTGGACATGCTGGCATAAGACGAATGGTAAATAACATAAAGAAATATTATTTTTGGCCAAGATTAGAAGCTGATGTTGTAGAATTTATAAAAAGGTGTGATAAATGTCAAAAACAAAAACATTCCTCACACTATACTAAGGAGCCTATGACGATAAGCTCAACGGCAAGTTCGGCGTTGGAGAAAATATATTTAGATATTGTAGGACCGTTAGATAGAGATTACGATAATTACGTATACATTTTAACTATACAATGTGAGTTGAGTAAGTACATCGAGGCTTATCCATTAACGTCAAAAAGGTCGAGTGAAGTAGCTAGGAACTTTGTTAACAATTGGATTCTCAGGTATGGTATCCCGAAGGAAATTGCTACTGACAGAGGTACGGAGTTTTTATCGGACACAATGAAAGAGGTTTGTAAACTTTTGCATATTAACAAGCTGCAGTCAACCGCATATCACCATCAAAGTATCGGTGCCTTGGAGAATTCGCACAAACAATTGGGTAACTACTTGCGAATACAGACAGGAAATCACCCAGAAGCTTGGAGCACGTGGCTTCCATTTTGGTGTTTTTCCTATAACACTGCGGTACACACAGAGACCAAGTTTACTCCCTATGAGTTGGTGTTCGGTAAGAAATGTAATTTACCATCAAATTTGCAATCTGCACAAGTTGAGCCTTTGTACAATTTTGATAATTATCCTTTAGAACTCAAATTTAGAATACAGACCTCACAAAAAGAGGCGAGAGAAAATCTTATATCTAGTAAATTGAAAAGAAAAGAAAAGTATGATCGTAATATTAATCCGGTTACTTATAAACCGAATGATTTAATTTTAATAAAAAATGAAACAGGCAATAAGTTTCAAAACATATATTTAGGTCCATATAAAGTAGTAAGGGAATGTTCACCCAATGTAGAAATACTTAAAGATAATAAAAACTATGTTATTCATAAAAACAGAACCAAAATGTATTTTGAACCGATTACCTAATAATTTTGTTAAAAGTTACGGTTTTAAAAATGTATTTTGAACCGATTACCTAATAATTTTGTCAAAACGTTTATAATATTATGTACTATTTAGTTTGTAATGGAAATAATTATGATAATAGGACATTGTACTGTATGAACATAAGTAAGCTAAAATAAAATAAATTGTTAGTGTTTATTTTATTTTTTTTATTGCGGTGGAGATGAGATGTACCTAGTGCTTAAATTTAGATATAAGTACTAACTATAATAATATTAACTATATACCTAACACGTGTAACCTAGTTTTGTATCTATTTAATAAGGCATCTTTTATATCAAATATACAGTATTCATTTGGCAGTCCTAGTGTTTCAATCCTCTCCCGAGGCACCACCTTACAGTTTGTTTGTTTGTTTGAACGCGCTAATCTCGGGAACTACTGGTCCGATTTGAAAAATTATTTCGGTGTTAGATAGCCCATTCATCGAAGAAGTCTATAGTCCTATCATCACGCTAAGACCAACAGGAGCGGAGCCACGGGGGTGAAACCGCGCGGAGCAGCTAGTAGAAAATAAAAGATTACCCTACAATACGTTGTTTGGCCGATTCGACAAGTTCAATATATAATATTCATGGAACAACTATAGTTAAGCAGTTAAAATATTTTTTATTATGGATCATTTATTTTATCAGATACTTATTAGTTTCCCTTGTGACAAAGCATGTAGTTATGATTTTGTTTAAATGTATTATTTTTATTGGTCTTATTATTCAACCCGGTAATTTATGAAATTATTGTACCTATTGTCATCTATCCCTGATTATACTCTGTCCATTATATTATTTGCTTTTTGACAGCTTCACGCCTATGAAGGATTGTATTGTTTATGTTAAAATGT
The DNA here is from genome assembly GCF_061535395.1 of Colias eurytheme. Taxonomy (NCBI): domain Eukaryota; kingdom Metazoa; phylum Arthropoda; class Insecta; order Lepidoptera; family Pieridae; genus Colias; species Colias eurytheme. The sequence goes on along the minus strand of NC_143005.1, from coordinate 7,821,786 downwards.
CATACAAATAATTATCGTACTTCATGGACAGGTCCCGCCCACTTAGTGATGTCTACACAGAATTATTCAATGATGGGTCGATGGATTATAATAATCGATAGAAATACTCTGTAAAATATATCCGATACAGAAAAACTCTTCTATTATGTTATATAATTTAAACGTAAAGACAACCAAATTGTAAGATAGAATCCAATAAATAATAAAATATTAGTTTAGTTTAGTTTTAACATACAATGCATAGATATGTGGTCTTATTATTACATATCTTATTAGTACGTTTACGTTGTAATTATTATTTTCGTACCTGATTCGATTTATGATAATATTTTTAATTTATAATTGAAATGGTATCACAATCGATAATCTTTTGAACATCACTTCTGGTATCACCCGTCGAGCTGTCAAAGAGCAATTCTTATAGTGGACAGACTATAGTGAGCAAATCTTACAATTAATACCACATTTTTAAGTGGCAAGCAGGACCTATTAAACACATTACAAATATGCATACCAAAATATAAATAAAAAAAAACCTATTAAAAGGAGACTAAGTTAACAATACCGGAATAATTTTTCATTCGCATGCGTCTTACCCCATCCCCATTTCCAAGAGTGTCATGCACATCGAGTAGAGCGTCATACACATCATGAGTGCGGTTCAACTTGTGTTTCTTCACGGTGACGTTCATGAGCACCAACTCGAGCTCCTCGTGGCAGTCTTCCACGCTGAACACGTACCAGAGGCCGGGGCCCTGGGTAAAAATATTAATTTGAACTCATAAGTGGTATTAAGTGTTCAAGCGTAGAGTGAACCTTCTAGGGAAGCGCGTACCATCTTAGACCATATTTCAGCTTAACATCAGACGAGATTGTGGTCAAGCGCTTCCACTATCTATACTAATATTATAAAGCTGAAAAGTTTGTTTGTTTGATTGTTTATTTGAACGCTCTAATCGCGGGAACTACTGGTCCGATTTGAAAAATTCTTTCGATGTTAGATAGCCCATTTATCGAGATAGGCTATATATCATCACGCTAAGACCAACAGGAGCGGATCAATGCGGGTGAAACCGCGGGGAATAGCTAGTCGACAATAAAAAATAAATCAAAAGTACTATACAGTGTTAGAAAATTCAGGATAATGGGTTGTTGTTGAAGTTGAAGTTGAATTTTTATATAAAAATTTAATAAGAAAGCGGAGAAGTAGGAGATATTGTTTTTGTGTGTGACAATATTGATAGAAGAATAAGTTTTTAGTGTTATGGTATTTAGTGGAGTTAACTACTCATTGATTCAGAAAATTAAACAAAAAGACGGGTTGCACTCCGGGAGTGCCGGCAGAAGTGAAAACTTGATTATTAACGTTCAGCATGTTTGATATTTTGGAATGGTATCCGTCTTACGCATGGAATATAAGGGCTAAAAAAAAAATCAGGCCACGTGTCCTGACGCGAGTTTAAGATTTTATACCCAACGCCGCTAAAGAAGTTTTCACTTCAAAAACACAGAAAAATCACTTTCAAATTTTATACGAATAAAACTATTATAACATAAGTACAAAATTCAGTTTTTTCAGTTTGAATCTAAAATATTGAATCTTACCCCATCCATATTCGCATTTGTATCGAGAATGTAAAGTAAAGCTAACGTGCCTACAACGGTCGAGAACTTGTACATACTGCTGGTAAAGGTCACCAAATAAACATTGTAACCCTGATCGTGTCCTTATATCTAACATATAATTAACTGACCAACAAAACAAGAGATGTTATCAAAAGCTTTCGTGATAAACGCGATGTAAAAATTGTATAGGAATCAACAGGTCGCGTTGTTACATTTTAAATAGTAAATTAAATGGTGTATTCTATAATTACGACGATAAAATTCATTGTTATTTGTGTGTGTAAAAAGTGATCTCTTGAAGTAATCCATACTAATATTATAAATGCGAAAGTAACTCTGTCTGTTACTCAATCACGCCTAAACTACTGAACCAATTTTCATGAAATTTGGTATAGAGATATTTTCATACCCGAGAAAGGACATAGGCTACTTTTTATCCCGGGAAAATGACGCATTCCCGGAAATCCCACGGGAACGGGAACTATGTGGGTTTTTCTTTAACTGCGCGGGTGAAGCCGCGGGCGGAAACCTAGTGAATTATATAATAGCAACGATAAAATATATTGTTACTTGTTCATTATTCAATAATTGCCTAGGTTACCCATGAAGCTGTAATTATCTGGAATTAGTAATTGACTAACTTTTTGGTCCTCTTTTTCTTGGAATATCGCGTTTTCATTGATGATCTTTGAGCTTTTTCTTTAAAAAAAGCATACTCTCTATGATGTATAATGTGCATGTTTGACAGACTTGTTCATACCACTAATTTGTATATTTCCCTAAAAAATACTTTCTTCTACAGGCTATTAAACTGCGCCCTCCAATCAGCGACGGCGCTCGACGAGCATTCCATAGCGGCGGCCATATTGCCCCTGGCAACTGCGTACTGTCGCAAACTGTGCACCGGAGTAATACAATACGCATACATGTGTATACAGGTGGGTGGTTTTGGGTTTCATGTATGGTACGATGTATATGCGAAACAGACTTACTGAACTTTAGCTACTTAATTGAGTGGCTGAAATTCTCCCGTCTGTTTCCAATACATCAAAGTAATACAAAAACAAAACCACTTACAGGAGCACGCGGTGTGGACGAGCCAGCAGTTCTGGGAGGCGGCGTTTTACCAAGATGTACAGAAAGATATAAAGGCGTTGTACTTGCCGAGTCCTACGCATCACCAGAGAGTACCAAGCCCAAGGTATGAAAGGAAATTTAAAATTATTGAAAAGTTTTATTAACAAAAATAATGATTGACCAATTTTTTTCCCGGAGAAATCGTTTTGAACCTATAAAAAGCGCTGTGTGGGACATTAGGTTAATTTCTGTGATAGAAGACATACTGTTATATAATATAGATGAAATATAAGCTATACGTTTTGTTTCAGAGAAGACGAGGAATACATATCATTATTGAAGGCGCAAGAGCCTAGCGCTTTAGAAATAGCCGCAGAGCAGATGCGAATGTGGCCCACCTTAGCTACCGGTGAGTACATTTATAACCGAAAGAATTACTGTTTATTTGATAGTACTGAACTGGTTGCATCTAAAATCCTTTTTCTTTGTTTAAATAATTGTTTATCTATTTAAAATATCTTCCTTCATCCGCATTTTACGCCAATGAAAATAATGGTCCTCTGAGCTAACTTGTATGTCCTATTTTCTGTACCATAAATTAGGTTTAGAGACATTTATTTTTCAAATTAAGAACTATCCTGATTACTAATTCCAAAAATTATTCAATAAATATTCATTTTTGTCCCTGAACCAATTTATAACATCTTCAAATTATCTTCATAGAGAAACAAGCGGAGTTAATAGCGAGTGAAGAGTCTACACTATACAGTCAAGCGATACACTACGCGAACAGGATGGTGTATCTGCTGCTGCCGTTGGAGGGAGCGGGACGGAGAGCTGATGTGCGGGCGGATGACGATCGGGCCACTAATAGTATATCTAATAGGTAGTAGTAGTATGTGAAGGAATGAAGGATTTCTTGATATAGGCATGGAGTAGGTGCTTCACATGTTATACTAACATATTAAACCATGAACTGATAGGATGAATTACAACTTAATTCAAGTGAAAAGAGACGACATAATATAGCTACTTCTTTCAGATAAAATTAATTATATATAAAGGGTACAACATTCTAATCCTTCATTTTGTAAAAAGTAATGAAATAAAATTTTGTAAAATAAATTAATATTTTATTTTGTTCAGTGTTGCGGAATCAGACAGTGCGGACGCGGAGTCAGGTTTCGAAGAAGCCGACCCTGGGGAGGCCGGAAACAACGTTATCAAGATGGTCTCAAGATTTGTGGATAAGGTAAAATGAATGCATCTCAATCACTAATTAAATATGCCTATGTGACACCATATTGATTTGTGTCTTCTTTTTGTTCGGAAAGTTGTCTACATTCCAAATTCTCTTTATTTTGTACCGTCTTTACCGTTTAAAATTTTACGATGTCGTTGTAAAAAAAATTCCAAGGATCGGATGACCTTTTTTACCAACCCAAATTAATTAAATTTATTACATAAAAATCTAATAGCCTTTTTTATCAACCCAAATTAAAGTGTCAAAGTATGTTCCGAGACTTGACTTGCACTAATTTGCACTAAAAGTTGCACTTAACTACTCAAGTGCAACTTTTAGCATTGAGTTACTATGTACTACGTACTAGAGAGGGCATCGCTACTACACTTATATTTGTAACAAGAGTAAGAGTGAAGCGTCTCAAACATCGCTTATATCTATGACTAACTAGCCGCCCCACGCGAGCCCCGCACCGCCGCGATTGTCGCACAGATTTTGTTCGTGGTGTCCTCTCTATACGTAGTAATAATACCTCAATGACTTTTAGTGCGTTTTCCAAAGTGTAATGTGTTGGCAGGTGTGCACGGAGGGCGGCGTGACCGCGGAGCACGTGCGCTGTCTGCACCAGATGGTGCCCGGCGTCGTGCACATGCACCTGGAGACGCTCGACGCGGTGGCGCGCGAGTCCCGCCGCCTGCCGCCCGTGCACAAGGTATACACACCTGGAGACGTGTACACCGAGTGACACTTTGACACCAACACTATCACCAGTATACACATACACCAATATTAACAACGCTCCTACTAAAAACATAAACACATAACGAACCGTACACACATAAACATAAACTACTAGTGCACTCATCTGCACTGAAAAAAAAAATATTTTTTTGTTATGTATTTTAAAACTTTATTAATAAAATTGATATTTAATGCAAAAAGCTTAAAAAAATTTTTTTCAATTAATTGTAAACAATTAAAAGTTGATGAAATTTAAATAAAAATCACGTGACTATAAACGCAACAATTTATAAACTATTTTTGTAATAAATTATAAACAAATTATGTCAATAGACAATATTATACATTCCATACCAGTTAGGGTACGAGATACAGGCCTGACAAGCATTAACCAACCGAAAAAATATGGCAATCAATATATTAACATGTCCATTGTCGGTTCATAAGATCTCTGAATAATAATAAAAAAAAAAAATTACGTCACTCATAAATAAAAAAGTATCTAATAATATTAATATACTTTTTTTCTTTCATAAGATAATACCACCTCCCATCGAAGAGACAAGACAATTTAAAAACTGGTGAAAGTGCCTGGAAGAATATCACACTGATTGTATTTTATTTTGTGTTGAAGAGTTCTTTTTTTATTCTGTAATTCTTTGCTCAAGTGGGAATGCAAATAAACAATTTATTTTTTGTTGTTTTGTTTTAATTTTTCGATTTAGGGGACATAATATACTCACATTAGTAAAATTAATACATTTCTTTACATAATCAATCATAATGTGGAAAATCTAAATTAACTACGTAATATAAATAATACAGCAAGTCAAAATTAAAGTAAATTAAATTTCCAGTACGTCTCTTCTTACCTCTTGATCATTCTGCACAATTTATTTTATTACTTATTCGATTGTTGTAGCGTATTCACGTTTAGCTGACAGGTTAAGCGTTGCCCCGGTATGGCAAAAATTCGCGGGTTCGAATCCCGCCTCTCGATCGTGAAGTGAAACTTCTTTAGACGCGTTGAGAGTAAAATTCCAAGTTCTCGTTATGGCAATACCGTCACGTCATGGAGTAAGGTGATGATATCACTGAATCTTGCCAAAGAAGTTTCACTTCTGACACGTGTGCGTGCGTTTTTCTATTAAAATTTAGATATTAAAAAACACTAAATTTCAGCCCCGAATAGTATCACCGGCGCTAGTATGTGGGGAGGCGGTAGCTGCGCCTGCGCTTCGAGCCTTATTAGTGGCTGATGGTCGAGAGGCACCCTTGTTACCGGCTGAAGGAGCACTGTTTCTGACCAACTATAGGATTATCTTTAAAGGCACACCTGTTGATCCTTATGGTGAGTATACAATTTGTTTTCAATTTAGTAAAGTTACTTTATAGTGGGTTTTAGATTTTGATATTATTTCGACCATTTTTAGTATGATTAATTAGCGAGTTAATTACGACATTTGACCAAAAGTTAATAGATTTTTTACACATTTTATAATTACTTTAATCGCTGAAGACTATATAGAAGTCTTTTTAGTTACATCATTAGTTATACTTCGCGTACGTAACTTTTAGGGTTTTACTCGATTTAAAGTCTCACTCAATTTGACATAATATTTTAAATTTTTTACTTTTTACCAGCGTGCGAGCAAAGCGTGGTACGCGCGTTCCCGGTGTGCGCACTGACACGCGAAAAGAGCGTACGCACACATGCACACCTCGAGCACGCTTTACACGATGGATTGCAATTGCGATCTGCTACTGCACAACTTATCAAGGTACGATTATGTAATTTTGAATGAAATATAAATGTTTTGAACCCCAATTCTCTTACATAACTTTATTGTAGTGCTCTTTTTTGCGAAATGTGTCCAGAAGCAGCAATAAGGTTGCCCGTAATTATACATGTAAAATGAATTGCACGTAATTCGTTTATTTAGTATTATAAATAAATCCGACTGTTGTTCATGCGAAATTTTTATATCCAAAAGAATCTACGTTAGTATTGAATTTAAAGTATGTAAACACACAATTTTCTTTAATTTTAAAGGTGGTATTAGACGAAGAAGTGAGCAGCGAGCAAGCGGAAGCGTTCCGCAAGCAAGTAGCCCGTCTTCGGCACCCACAACATCCGTTATTACACTTTGCACTGGCACCTAGAGCGGCACCACCGCCGTCGTTAGCGCAGCCCAAACATCATACGCTCAAGTGAGTAGGGGTCAAAAAGATGGACAATTTTGGGTATATTTTCCGTCTTTTGATGGTAATAGTAATGGTAAATCCTAATAACCATAAAAACTGCACTTATAGCGCATGTTCTATTAGTGCAAACTTAGTGTCAGTCTTATTAAAATGTTCTCATGCAACAAACACTTCAAAAACAAAGTGTGTTCAAAACTTGATTTAACACAATATTGTAAAAAATAGCCTTTCAATTTGTAAAACAGCAAAGTAAATTTTTTTTGTTCTAATAAAATGATCGAGTCATATTCCAATGTAGAAACGATTTTTGCTTTTTCCAGAGGTTTTGCGAAAAAGACCCTATTGAAAACGGCAAGACGTGCGGGTTTGAAACCGAAACCTTCGAAACGGCAGAAGTACGTGCTGCCGTCAGCTGATGCGAGATCGCTGACGTCACCGCCGCTTATGTCGTCATTATCGGCTGATACGTTATCATGTAAGTGATTTTGTGGGATGTTTTTGAAAACAGGAATATTGTGGATGAATTTTTTGTGTTTTGAAAATTATGGATTCAGATTTAGAATCATTAATAAATGAATTTTTTATCCTCTAAAACTTATGGGATCAGATATAAAAAAAATTGACCAGTTGAATTAGCTAAGGTGGATGTTTAATTATTTGGTGTCTGTAAAAAAAAAATATAATAATATATATGTTACGGCTAAAGGTAGGTGAGAACATAAACTTAAGATTAGCCGGCTAAACTTAGGTTTATTTTCGACGAGGTGTTAATGTTAGTTTGTTCTATCTTTAGCCGGCTAAACTTAAGTGTAACCGCAGGCCCGTGGCTAAAAATGTCGGGGTGGGTAGATTTGGTTACTATAATACATGTAAGGAACAGGGCGAGTGTTTTCTGGCACTTCGCCGGCTGCTGCCGCAGCACGCTCGCTGCGCTCGCTCGGCTCGTGCGGGTCTTAAGAGTTCTAACCTAACCTAACCTAGCCACCAGCTTTCTGCCCTGAGTCGGGGTGGGTAGATTTGGTTACTATAATACATGTAAGGAACAGGGCGAGTGTTTTCTGGCACTGTGCGGGCCCCTCAAGCCCTCCACCGGCCCGGCGCTAACCAAATCTACCCACCCCGACATTTTTAGCCACGGGCCTGCGGTTACACTTAAGTTTAGCCGGCTAAAGATAGAACAAACTAACATTAACACCTCGTCGAAAATAAACCTAAGTTTAGCCGGCTAATCTTAAGTTTATGTTCTCACCTACCTTTAGCCGTGACATATATATATAATTTTTTACTAAATAAAAATAGTAAAGTGGAAATTAACACCCTATTTAAAAGCAATAATCTTCAAAGTCTATTGTAACGCTATTTAGAAAACTCTGCCTAATGTACGCGTAGGCAGAGTTTTGCTTCGGACAATATTTATCTTGTTGTTAACTCAGCTTGTCTATTGTACAGTGGAGGAGCTAGAGCTGGGCAGCAGTGAGAGTGCAGAAGCGCCAGCAGCTCGCACGTTAGAGCGAGTACGCGAACGAGCGTACGCACGGGACTGGGCGCGCCTCGGCCTCGCCGCCGCGCCCTTCCGCCTCGCGCACGCCAACGCGGTGTACACGCTGTGCCGCAGGTACATATAAAGTCTTGAATTAATGGTAAAGAGCGCATTTGTCTCCAAAACGCCAGTAAAGCTCCTGTAACACGCCTGTTTATGGGCCGATGGTGACCACTTAACATCAAGTGGCCCACCTGTCCCTGCTGTGACATATACACCAAAATAAATTCAACCGTATTCGCATGCAATAAAGTTGAATTTACAAAGCATTAAAACTCCACTTTGGGTGGGCTTTTGCTCAGGACGTTATTTTTGCTGATTGTTTGAATTTTTTGTCGCTAATGCTAATGTATGTAATAATGCTAATGTAATTGTCTCCAATTCTAGTTACCCAGCAGTGGTTGCGGTGCCGGAAGCGATATCGGACGAGTCGCTGCGGCGGGCTGCACGTGGGTACCGACAGAACCGATTGCCTATACTTACCTGGCGGCACCCTAGAACTAGGGCATTATTGGCCAGGTACTGGGGATATTTGTGGAATTGCTTTTGTTACAAAATTGTTTTGATAGTTGTACTTTGGTAACAAAAATTTACCATTACAGAACTACTTTTATAAAAACAGTTTACCAATACTTGCAGAACTATTTTTGTTACAACAGTTTATCAATACTTGCAGAATTACTTTTGTAACAACAGTTTACCAAAACTTGCAGAACTACTTTTGTAACAACAGTTTACCAATGAAATTGCAGAACTACTTCTGTATCAACATTCTACAAATACTAATAGTAAAAAACTTATTATTAACGAATTAAAATTCATGCAGTTAAATGTTCCTGAAATTGTATAATTATACCACTTTTTCGTAGGTCAGCGGCATCCCACCACAAGGGTGTGATCGGAATGCTGAAGGCGAGCAGCCATCAGACGCCCGCGCCTGCACAAGCTGGCACTGAATCTACTTCTAGTTTGGAACAGGTAATTTTGTAATCAATAAACACAATGTTCAATGTATTTTTTTAAATGATATCCTTATAATGCTTGTTGTTTGCTTTGACGTGATCTCACGCGATTTTGATTAACCAGATTGTAATACTGTAAAGATGTGATGAATTATTATTTTGGTGCTTATTTTTTTTTCAATATGATTGTTTTCGTTATCATAATTTATAAATTAAATTTTTCCTGCAGAATTTTTTTTTTGACAAGTCGATCGACTTCTTTTGTCCCAAAAACACTTCTTTGCATAGAATACTCATAAGACTTTGTTTTAAGACTAACACTGTGTGTGTAGGAGAGATTTTTGTCAACTCTAGTCAGTCTGACGCCGGCGTCGCGAGGCGAGCTCGAGGACTCGAGCCTCAGCCTCGACTCGCTGCTGTTGTGCTGCGAGGATCAGCATCATACGCCCCTGTTGACGAAAGCTGCTGGGACTTTGGGGTGAGGGAAATATTATTACTAGATTTTTGTTATCTTTAAGGAAAAAAAAAAGAAAAATTCATCATTTAGGCGCGATATAAACGACGTCCTTTCATAAAATGGTACATTTTAGTGGTTTACGGTAAAAATTTCAAATATCATTTTATTGCTGCAGTTTTGTCTTGTTTACAGTCTTGTCTTATTAGTGGGTATCAGTTTCTAGCCACCGTATTTTTCTTTGAAGACATAATACTTCACACTTCAGAAAAATATATGTACCTTATAGACGTAAAAACAGTTCGCTTCTCTTCTTTACTAGAGTCATTTTAATTACTACTAAATATGGACCATAAACTGATTTTTTAACAATTACAGAGTGCTAGGTAGGAACAGTGGTGGCAAGGGTGGCAATACTGCCACTGGTGGTAGACACTTCGGAAGGTGGGGCTCGTTGAAGGACAGGAGACAGGCTTCGCATCTGGAACTGTACGCACCAAGGCAGAGGTTGTCTACTGCTGAAATTGACTCAGGTTAGTTAAAATCACACTCAATGTGTATTCATTATTCACACAATCAATGTGTATTGATTTATTCAGCTAAATTTCTTTTAAAAAGTGATGTTGTGGGACTATTTTTAATTATTACTTCATATTTTAACATTAAGCGTGTTTAAAAAAAATGTATAATTAGGAATTTTCGAATTTTAAACTTTCGTAGCTCGAAGGATCAATTGGTCCTTCCAGACGGAAAAATATAACATACATTATATTATATACAAATATTCCAAAATAAATAGTATTTTGACCAATGATATCCAGCTCGAAGTACCCATGCTACGTTATACTCGTTGATCCTTCGAGCCGGATACAATAACCACAATAAACAGATTACGAATAAGCGCGCAACTCCTTACAAAACGTTCGAAACGGTTCACTTAAACAAAAACGCTTCATTTGATGTTCGTTTCCAGCATTTTGTAGTGCTTTTTGTTACTGTTATAATATCCGGCTCGAAGGACCAACGGGTTAAACATAGGATAAGTCCATCGAGCAGAATTACAGATAAATCCAAACGAATGTTAGAATGGAATGTTTTTATTATGTAACGTGTGACGTGTTGCAGCATCAGGCGAGGGGGGCGGCGTGCGTCGCGCGGCGCTGTACGTGGTGACGGAGAAGGGCGCGGGCGCGGGCTGGCCGGCGGGCGTGGAGCCGGTGCCGGCGGAGTACCCCGACGCGCGCGCCACCAAGCACGCCTTCAAGAAGCTGCTGCGGGCCGCCGCGCCCTCCGCGCCGCCCGCCCCGCCCGCGCCCACAGAGGAGCCGCCCTTCCACCGGTGAGTGTGTGTGTGTGTGTGTGTGTGTGTTTATCTGTTCGTGTGAAGAAGTCTACGTGTAGAAATTAAAGACTTTTTGACGGATTTTTAACGCGATTTATTCATTATATTATTTTCCCGACGTTTCGCACACTTTACAGCGAGCGTGGTCACGGGGAGACTGAGATGTTATTCGTCTTGACGGTCCAATAAATCCGTTTAAAAGTCTTTAATTTTTAAATGTATAATACTCGCGTAAAATCAAACACTAGAAAATACTAAGTCTACGTGTGTGAATGAGTGTCGTGCTGCAATGAGGTAGTATGCGCCACGCTTTATCTACGCTTCTTACTACTCTTGTAATTCTATAAAACCACATTTAACAAAAATTTTATCGAAAGAAGGAAAAAAAAATTGCCATAAATCAGGAAATTATCGTGTTAACAACACAAAGACATCAAAAATATTTATATAACGACCTCTTTCTATCTAGAATAAAAATAACTCACATAAACGTATAATTTAACTAAAATCGGCTCGAAGGACTAAATGTTCCTTTCTCTCAGGTTAATAGAAGAGTCCGGGTGGCTGTGGCAGCTGCGGCAGATCATGCAATTGTCAGGTGCAGTGCTGGACCTGCTGGACGTGCAGGGGTCTTCTGTGCTCATCTCGCTGGAAGATGGTTGGGATGTGTGCGCGCAGGTGGGTTCATTGGACCCGTTTAATAGTTGTTTAAAGCGTTTTTGCGTACTAAGACCCCTGTAGAACCGGCATCCTGTAGAAGTAAAACGTTTTTGTCAAGATTCAAAGATACCAAAGTCGTCGTCTTACTCCATGTCGTGACGATATTGCTATGATCTTGAAATTTTACTCTAAACGCACCTAAAGAAGTTCCACTTCAAAAATTGCCTTTTCTGTTAAATTTACTTGTATATTTGTGTGTGTTTATTTTGTTTTTAACTGACGTGTCCAGAGATGAGATGACTGAGATTCTAAATTTGACGTCTTTTTTTTTATTCTGTTTCAATTTTATTTCATATCTTAAAATTTTATTTGTTTATCTCTATATAGACTTTGTCATACAAAGTTTTGGTATTGACATTTATAATTTATTTAAATTTACAGATATCGTCCTTAGCGCAAATCTGCCTAGACCCCTACTATAGAACATTAGACGGGTTCCGTATCCTAGTTGAAAAGGAATGGTTAGCGCTCGGTCACAAGTTCCAACAGAGGTTAAATATAGCTGCAACCCCGCAACAAGGCTTCACACCGACCTTCCTGATGTTCCTGGACGCTGTACATCAGGTATTTATTGTTGATATTTTAAATGTTTTGACGCTTAAATTTTTTAATCATTAATGGACCTATTCTAGCAAGGATTTTAATAAAAAAAAATGGTTGCCTGTAAAGTTGGTTTTACGGGCGAAGATTTTACGTGACAACGTCTTTTTCTCGATCATAGTTGTCGCTGCGTACACTGTCACTAATTCACTATACTTGGATTCACTAATAAAACACCACTGCTGTTGTAAGGCATTTAATTAATCAACACACAGTAGTATACATGATATAACAAAAACAAAACACTAGCCTGATATAAGTTCGAACAATTCTAACGTGGCGCCATCTAGTTTGCGATAAGGAACTAAACGTAACTAAACGACGGTATTGAACATCCCGCCCACCAAAAGCACCTAGTGCTTTTCTAAACAAAAGGAAACATAAACTTTCTAAACATAAAGAACAATTCAGTTGAAGAGTACATTTAACCTAATAAACGCAAAGTAATTCTTATAACATCTCAACGTAGACAATAGAAACTCTTATTACATACATCTAAACTCAACGTAAACAAAATAAACTTGAGAGTGAACTAAAACAATATTGACTTCTAAACAACAACATTTTGCAATGTAAAAAATAAGAACAAAAAAAATACTGCTACATTAACTTAACTAAGAATTCTAAACAATAACTAATGAGCTAGGCCTTTGGCAAAATGCATAACTTATTACAAGGACGTTTACAAAGACCGTTCTTAGTTTTAATTGTCACAACTCGGGTAAGGTCGTCCTTACCCGGATGTTTTTCAACGATTTTCCCTAATAACCATTTAGCTGGAGGAACATTGTGGTCCCTTATAATAACAATATCGTCAACGTCAGGTTCTGTCTTTTTTGAAAACCATTTGTACCTATTATTTAATGTCACTAAATACTCATTTGACCACGTCTTCCAAAAATTATTAACCATCCGTTGAGTAAGCTTCCACCTTTGAAGACCTGTGAGAGAGGTCTTTGAATAATCGCTTTCAGGAATTAAGACTAATGGTTCACCGACTAAGAAGTGCCCAGGTGTGAGGGGCATCTCGTCACCTGGATTATCACTAATTGCAGAAATTGGACGGGAGTTTAAGCACGCTTCTACTTGGGTCAACACAGTTGTAAGTTCCTCGAAGGTAAGTATTGCGTCTCCTACTATTCTTTTCAGGTGTGTTTTCGCTGAACGAACACCAGCTTCCCACAGCCCTCCAAAGTTAGGCGCGTGTGGGGGTATAAAATGCCAAGTGGTTCCGTCCTGGGTAAGTAAATTAGCAATTTCGTCGGCCAACTCTGATTTCGCTTGAACTAACATTTTACGCAGCTCTTTATCCGCACCAACGAAATTAGTCCCATTGTCGCTGTACAGATCGCGGCAGTGCCCTCTTCGAGACACAAAGCGTTTGAATGCAGCTATGAATCCAGAACTGGTAAGGTCTGACACAGCTTCTAAGTGGATCGCCTTAGTCGCCATACACACAAATAGACAAATATAGCCTTTATAGGATTTCGATCCTCTACCAGGCGAAAACCTAATATCTATGTACCCGGTAAAATCAACACCTGATGACCTAAATGGTTTATCCGGAGTCAATCTAACCTTAGGTAACTGGCCCATTAATTGGTTGTTATCCTGGCGAGAATAACGTAGGCAAGTCATGCATTCCCTGTAGCACTTCTTTACCTTTTCTCTAAGTCGTAGGATCCAAAATTTACTTCTCAAGAAGTTTATCATAAGTTGTGGACCCCCGTGAAGTGTTCTGTGGTGCGCATCCAATATTAATAACCTAGTGAGATGAGACTCACTGGGCATTATTAGAGGATGTTTCTTATTAAACTGCACAGAAGACAGTTGTATTCGACCGCCCACCCTTAGCAACCCTTTTTCATCAAGAAAGGGTGCAAGAGTGTGCAGTGGACTTCCTTTAGTAACACTTCCGGTTCGAGACATTAACTTATTAATTTCATCTTCAAAATATAGTCTTTGGGTAGCTTTTACAATTATATCTAATGTAGTGTCCATTTCATTGGTAGTAATTCTTTTATTAACATCTCTTAGCTCTTTAGGTTCCCTCAGTTTTAGAAATTTTCTACAGTAAGATAAAACTCGTAACATTCTAGTTAGATTTGAAAACCGCTCCCATATAAATTCTTCAGCAGATCGCAAGATTAAGTACCTTTAACGGTCGTACTTCAACATCAGTGTCAACATCCAAATGTGTACTATAAACATGGTTTTCGTGTAGACTCTTAGGACCATGCCACCAAAGATCATAATGAACTAGTTCTCGAGAGGATATACCCCTAGAGGCACAATCGGCTGGATTTTGGTCTGTGGCAACATGGTTCCATTGATCACTATCCAAAACAGTCAAAATCTCGGAGACCCTGTTGCTTACAAACGTCGTCCATCGGCTGGGTTCTCCACGGAGCCATGCAAGCACTATGGTCGAGTCGGACCAGGCAAACAACTTATCTTTAGGTACCTGCAGTACCTGTGCAACCTCAGAAATTAATTTGGCAGCCAACAACGCCGCGCATAGTTCCATTCTCGGAATGGATATCTCCTTCTGAATTGGGGCGACTTTAGTTTTAGATGTGACTACATTTACGTGAGTATTGCCATCGGTGTCCATTGTTTTCAGATAGACGACAGCAGCATAAGCTACCTGAGAAGCGTCAGCAAATACGTGAAGCTCAACTGGACCATCATTCGTTGTAGAAAGCCACCTAGGAACAGCTATACCTCGAATACCATCTAACTCTTTTCTAAAATGTAGCCATTGATTTAATAATTCTGACGAAAGATTTTCATCCCAATTTAATCCAGATTTCCACAGTGTTTGCATGAAGATCTTCGCCGTAATAAGGACTGGAGCAACCCAACCCAAAGGGTCGTAAAGTCGCGCAATATCAGACAACACTTTCCGTTTGGTTACAGGCTCATCTAACTCCGGTAAGTTGTAAGTATACTCAAATTTATCTATGTTTTTATTCCAGGAAATACCCAACACCTTAATTGTATCATTGATTTTAAAAATAAATGTATCTTTTGAAGATTGATTATCATTTTCAATATGATTCAGTAATTTTGGACAATTACTGCACCACTTTTGGAGCTTAAATCCACCTTTAGACATTAATTGATTCATCTCTTTATAAATATCTATAGCTTTCTTTTCTGAATTACAACCGGTCAACAAATCGTCCATATAAAAATCTTCAAGTGTAATTTTTGCGGCAAGTGGATATCTTAACTCTTCATCTCGAGCCAATTGTTGCAGTGATTTAACCGCCAAATACGGCGCACAAGCAGTACCGAAGGTAAGTCGCGATAGCTTAAAATGTTGTATGGGTTGTGATGGATCAGCCCGCCATAAAATTCTTTGGAAATTTGAATCATCTTCATGTACCACTATTTGTCTATACATCTGTACGATGTCTGCCACAATACAATAAATATGCGTTCGCCACCTCATTATAATGTGGCGCAAATCTTGTTGAATTTTAGGTCCAACGAGTAACGTGTCATTCAATGATACGTTATTATTCCCCTTGCACGACGCATCAAAAACAACACGAAGTTTGGTGGTTTCCTTGTCTTCCCTTATCACGGCGTGATGAGGTAGGTAAAAGGAAAATGGATACTCAATATCCTCCTTACTTAAAATCGGTTCCATGTGTTTTTGATTCTGGTAGTCGACTATAACCTTCTCATATTCAGCGTGCAAGTCAGAATTCTTTTTAAACTTTCTTTCTAATACCTTAAATCTCTTCAAAGCAACTTCCTTGGAATTTCCGTACACACACTTTGGATCTGGCTCCTTAAATGGCAATCTCACTACGTAACGACCTTCTTCATTTCTTGTGGTAGTACTCTCATAAATTTCTTCACATCTGATTTCTTCCTTCGTAAGTTTCTTTCCTATTAAATCTGGTTCTCTTTCAATTTCCCAAAACTGTGTCAAAATCTTATCTTCTCTTACCTGTAAATGTAAATTTACTACTCTAGGATTTGATTCTTCATTTTCGCCTATTCTTCCAGACAAGATCCAGCCAAGATGAGTATTCTGTGCAATAGGACCGTCATGTATGGGATGTTTCAAGAAACCACTCAACATTATTTGACTGAAAATATCTACTCCTAAAATAATATCTATCTTACCAGGTGAACCATATTTGGGATCTGCTAATGGTAGATTATTGAGCTCTGGCCAATCAAAAATGGAAACCTTACTCGACGGAAGAAAAGATGTTAAAGATGGCAACACATATGCATTTACTGAAACAGAAAA
The DNA here is from genome assembly GCF_061535395.1 of Colias eurytheme. Classification (NCBI taxonomy): domain Eukaryota; kingdom Metazoa; phylum Arthropoda; class Insecta; order Lepidoptera; family Pieridae; genus Colias; species Colias eurytheme. The sequence continues at coordinate 7,805,003 of NC_143005.1, read as the reverse complement.
TTCATGATTATGTAGTGATTCTAACTCAAAAGAAACAATGTGCTTCGATCTAAGTTTACCATCACCTACTCCAGTTATTAAACCATTTATTGGTGTACGCTTAAGACATAAATATTGTACAGTACTTTCGGTAATAAAAGAGGCCTCAGAGCCTTGATCTATTAATATTCGCGCAGTTTGGACGCAACCATTTGCGGATTTAATCCTAGCCAATGCTGTAGCTAATAGCACTTTGACTTGATGTTTATCTTTCGCAAAATGAGCTACTACTTTCTTATCATACTGGCGATTCTCATCTAAACTCGTCGGTTGGTGGGTAGTACTCGTACTTGGTTCCCCAGACACAGGGGGAGGATCTCTCTCTATATGCAGCAGGGTGTGGTGTCGTCTGCCACAACGCCGGCAACACGTCGACTGGTGACAGCTCCTCACGTTGTGGTTGGATGAGAAACAATTGAAGCAAAGTCTCTTGGCTTGAATAAACTCATATCTCTCTTCGGGAGACTTGCCTCCAAATTGTTTACATTGGTACAATAAATGAGCATCTGAACAGCATACGCAGACTTTACTATTTTCTTTGTAAGTATCCTTTTTATTATCTTGTATAATATGAAACGCCTTTTGTCTTGTTTGCTTTGGACTTATACTATTCTTCATGTTTTGTTTCGATTCACCTACTAGCATCTCTAATGTTCTAAATCTACTTTCCAGGAAGGTTACGAGCTCACTCCATTTTGGGATGCTGTCGGTTTGAGATCGGCCAGCCTCGGTCTCCCACTGGCGGCGGGACTCTAAATCTAATTTTGAGACTATTAAAAAATTAATAATCGCATCCCATGAAGACACGTCAATATCTAAATTCTTTAGAGCCTTCAAACATGCCTCCGTGGTATCGATAAGATGTTTGATTGCTGTAGCCGACTCGCTAGACATAGGCTTTTGACCGAACAAACGTTTTAGAATCTCATTAACATTGAATCTTTTGTTATTATACCTGCGCTTCAATCTGTCCCACGCCTCTTCATAATTTGTATCAGTAGTCGATAAGCTCCTTAATAAATTCTCTGGTTCGCCTTTTAAACTACATTTCAGGTAATGCAACTTCTGAACCTGGCTTAATGATGGATTTCTATCTATCAAAGAGACAAACATGTCGTGGAAGCTCTGCCATTCTTCATAATTACCCGAAAATGTGGGCAACTGTATTTGTGGGAGCTTCACCTCACTGCCTGCGCAGGTGACGTTCGATGGACTGACTTTAGAAGAACCCGCTGAGCTGGAACCAAGATCAACTTTCATTTTTGATTTGTAACTAATATAAATTTCTTCTAGGTTTTCATAAATCTCTTCGGTAAAATAGGGGATTTTTTCGCGTTCCCTTTTTGATGCAACTGATATAATATTCAAATGGTTCTCGGTAAACTTCTTCCAACTTGCCTCCAAACATTCTAATTTTATTTCTATGTAAACGTTTGTCAGTCTTTCCTTTGGGGTCTTTTTATAATTTGAAAAACTTTTATTTATTTGTTCATGTATCTCTACTTGCTGAGCAACGAATGGATCCATTTCTTCTATCTTTAATTTTATTCAAAATATTTCTAAGTCCAAAGTGTATACAAATTTTTCTAAGTCCAGTGTTCATACAAATTTTTCTAAGTCCCATATGCATACTAATTTTTATCAAATTTTTTCTAAGTCCAAGATGCATACTAATTTTTATCGAATTTTTTCTAAGTCCAGTATTTAATCAAATTTTTCTAAGTTAATATGTAAGCTAATTTTTATAAGTCCAAATTATCACAACACTGAATTTTTACAAGTCTTTAATGTCCACTTAGTTCACTTTACTCACGGTTTTTACAAGTCCTTACTCCTTTATTCCCGGGTTTCGGCACCAGCTGTCGCTGCGTACACTGTCACTAATTCACTATACTTGGATTCACTAATAAAACACCACTGCTGTTGTAAGGCATTTAATTAATCAACACACAGTAGTATACATGATATAACAAAAACAAAACACTAGCCTGATATAAGTTCGAACAATTCTAACGTGGCGCCATCTAGTTTGCGATAAGGAACTAAACGTAACTAAACGACGGTATTGAACAATAGTTGAGTGGGAGAGAGACGCAAGGCATTCGGCGGGCCTCTCTCTCGTTCGGTGACTCATCGTAACGTTACCGAGCGTTACACTTTTTCATAAGTGACTCCCAGTCGCAACCTAATTTAAGACGTTGTCACGTCAACATTTGCTATTAAAAAATGTTATAATATTCTCGTTTCAATCCAGTTTTCACTATTTTAAATATATACTTTAAACATATCTGCTTACTTTTAATTTAAAATTTGGTTGCATCGAAAACTGACAAAGTATTAAATACTCGGGTTGTTTTCTGCCGCTAATCTAAAGTTTAAGTCATTTTTGATACTAAAGAAAAAACATTTTCCCAAGACATTGTACATACGAGCGTCTGCTGTTGGTGTAGTACTTTAAATGTGATCCTTGCAATCTTCAAAAAAAAAAAGACGTGTGGCACTCGGGGACTGCCGCGGTAAAGATATTGCATGCTATGCCTTCAAGCCACACCTCCGTGCCCGTCGGAGTGGGGAGCGTGAGGTTTTTTCGTTACGGAATTTCTGGATTCAGTCCCCGCGCTCAAGGCCCGCGATAGAAGCTATGCAATAGCTTAAATAAATAAATAAAAAGTCAGAAATTTACTCCTATGCTCTATATTCCAGCTTCAAAAGCAATTTCCCCTCGCGTTCGAGTTCAACGACTACTACCTGCGCTTTATCGCGTACCACAGCGTGTCGTGTCGTTTCCGAACGTTCCTCTTCGATAATGAAGCACAAAGAGCAGAATTGGGCTTGGCTCCAGATGAGAGGAGACCGGATGCTGGCAGACTGGTAAATAATACATTGCCAAAATTATTTGGCACAGCGTTTTATTTATATAAGGTCTGTTTCACAATGAGTCACTATAATAAGCTTACAAAGTTCTTGAAATGGATATTTATTATTTTATGGCATTCAATTGCTTTATAAATATAAATTTATAAAGAATAGAAAAAATTCGATCACGAGGCGGGACTCGAACCCGCATCCTTTTTCATTTCAGGCCGCCTTCAAGATTCATTCCAGGGCGGATGCCTGACCAATTCAGCCACTCATGACGCGCCAGAGCAATCGAATCTATTCTATTCTTTCAGTTTTATGTGTCTTAGGGACACACAGGGTTCGAGTCCCGCCTCGTGATCGATTTTTTTTTATTCTTTATAAATTTATATTTACAAAGTTCTTTCTCAAAAATATACTCAGGACAATTTTTTAAGACTATAATACTTGATAGTGTATTTGACACTTTTTGATGGAAACTATACATTTTTTGTCATTTTAACTGTCAGATTAGTCCAGAACATATCAGAAAACTTTGAAACCTTCCTTAAGCTTGTCCATAATATAAGCTAGATGGCGTTGTTTATAATATTACCAGATAGCGTTGTTTGTAATATTATTAAATGTTTTCTAAACTAATACTAATCGTTTTCTAATATGCTAGTCGCAGATGATGGACTCCACTAGCGGGTGCACGGAGGGCGGTTGTGAGGAGGAAACTCGTGGAGGGCTCGGCGTGTTCGAATACGCGGAACGATTGCATCAACGATCGCCGATATTCTTCAATCTGCTTTATGCGCCCGATTTGGATAACCCGGTACGTTGCTATGGTAACAGGGGATAGGAAAGTTTGTGTATACGGGGTGTTTCGAATGATGATTATCAGGATTTAATACGTGAAATTTTGCTAACGTAAGAAGTAGATTTTATACGTGATATTTGGTTCTTTACGTGGTCGTAGATACAGGGCGTTTTTTTTCTTAATAATTGATAGGTGTGAATGTTTTCTATAATTATTGAAATCCGACTTTTAATGAAAGAAATTGAGGGTATATGGAAATTTATATTTTGCATTTACATACCTGCTAAGCAAGAAACTGCTAAATAAGGTAGATTTATGTCATGATTTAAGAATAATAGAAGATTTTTTTCACCTTATCCATGAAAATTGTAAAAAAAAACAATATATTGTGTATTACAGGTCCTCCGCCCCGTCTGTTCAGTGTCGCGTCTCGAAGTGTGGGAGTACTACGTGAGCGAGGAGCTATCGCACGGGGCGCCCTACGAGCCCGACCTGTGGCCGGCGGAGCCCGAGCCGAAGCCCCACAGGCGACTGGTTACTGCCGGGTGAGATAGCTATTGCAAAGTATGGCAGGATTAGTAAAATGTTCTTTTGGGCATCATTTTAATATAGCATAATTCAAAAGTGTTTTATGCAACTTTGAGTTTGAAATTACAATATAAATTTTATACACTTGGACAAGGTACCTTTATGTGAAATTACACATATTATCTCTTTTAATGTAAGTTTCTTTTTCAAAAAGTATCTTTAAAAATCCACACAAATGGCTAGCATATTTCGTATTAATCATCGATACTACACAGTCGTAACTTGCGTACCCGCGCAACTGTGTGCATGAATCACATTAATGTACTGCAAATTGAAAATTTCCAGACTGTATGTATGAGTGAATAGTAGTGTCACGTCTGTATAAAACAATTTCATAATCTTTGACACTTATTTAAGCTGTGTATACAACAGATACGAGTCAGTGTCGCGCTGCATGCCGGACGCGTTCGGCGGGCTGCTGGAGCGGCTGCGGCAGCTGGAGCTGGAGCTGGGCCACCTGCCGCAGAAGTGGCGCGTGCGCTGGGACCAGCTGGAGCTGCCCAACACGCTGGAGCTGCAGGTGAGAGATTATTTAATGGCTGTTTGTTTGGTGGGATAGTACTATATTTTCTTCAAAGGTTGATATTTGTTTTCTGTTTATGAGAAATTTTTAGCCAGTGATAAATTAAGACTCAATTTTTCACTGCTTTTGACTTTTTTTTAATGTTACAAAATATTTTTTACGTAACATTTAATTGAATATTAAAGTGCGCACGTTCTTTTTGCGTACATACATCTATCGTATGCGTGCGTGAATGCGTGTTTGTATACGTTTTTGTGTGTGTATAAGTGCGCGTGTGTGTTTATCTGCGTATGTGTTGACGCATCTGTGTGCGTGGGAGTTCGTCTGTGTGCCCGCATTCATACACACACGCTTACTTTGTGCGTACGTTTCTGTGTGTGAGTATGCGTGCGTACCTTTTTGCGTAGCTGCGTGCATGCGTGTGTGCTGGAATGCGTGTTTTTTGTATTTGTTGTTTGTTGTTATTCACTATTATTGACGTGTATGTGTGTGTTGGTATTACAGAGAGGCGGTTCGGTGTGCGCGGGCGCAGTGCGGCGCGCCACAGCAGCAGCGCACCGGCGCGGCACGCTGGAGGTGCTGGTGCGCGGGCGGCTGGCGGCAGCACCGGCCGCGCCGCAGCACCGCTGGGCGCCCGCCGCCGCCGCCGCGCCCGCGCGCTGCGACCACTGCCAGGACCTGCTGTGGGGGCCGCTCGAGGTACACTCACACCTGTAGGGTCAAGATCAAGAAGCTTATATCTAATACACTAGAGATTTCAGTATGAACATTAACTTATAACAAGAAAATATGATGGCAAGTTGCCAAGTTAGGTGTGAATGATAAAAAAACATACAGGCGTCATTCAAGGTCATATTTTCTTGTTACAAGTTAATGTTCATACTGAAATCTCTAGTGTATTAGATATAAGCTTCTTGGTCAAGATGTACCAGTCGGAGAGCCAGCACAAATTATGAGCTAAAAAAAAGCGAGAAATTATCTATATAAGTATTTATTTAAAAAATTATATATGTATGTTTATCAGCCATCTGGTTTCCATAACACAAGCGAAAGCTTAGTATGAGATCAGATCGTGCCGTGTGTGTAAATTGTCCTGAAATATTTATTTATTTATGAGCGAAAAAAAATAGGCGAATTAAAAGCAGCGGGAGAAGCAGCACGAAGCACGAGCCAATAGAAAGAGATTATAAAACATTTTAATGTTTTGTGGGTAGTACGAAATAAATTATGGAGCCATTAGTGGTCTAGTAATTTAAGGCGTCGAAAGTGAGATAAAATATGAGAATAGAATTCCCGCATCAGAAAAAATCTTTTTAATATTTTAATGAAATATATACTCCACACATTTAAATCTTGTTAAATACCTAATACTTTATTTGGAATTTATTTTCGTGTTTACGTTTTCTGTCTTAATAAATCAACTTTAATTTTAGTCACTATTATATAAAAATTGTATAAATCACATTGTAATCTTACCTTAAGGTTGATGTTCCGACCGTCCCTCCATACATTTTTGATTACCTCTAAACACTTAACACAGACACTATTTCTTTAAAACTAATCATTTTATCACTTCTCTATAATGAAATGTGTGCGCGTTCGACCTTTTTAATCAATAATTTACAATATTTACTTAGAAAAACAACAGTAAAATACCGGAAAAATTTGACACTTCTACAGTAGTGTGCGTGACTTTTGCCAAGCGAAACACGACATAAAGCACGACATCTAGCGCATAGACTATATACTTATTACAGATCTAGCGCGTCAATGTCTAAACGAAAGGCGATGTTTAGACATTGACGCGCTAGATGTCGTGCATTCGCGTTCGTTATCTTATGCATAATGAGCATAATTCTAATAAATCAAAGTTCTGTGTAAAAATTGAGTAATTTCATTTCCAATCGTTCAAAGAAAATAACAATAAAATAAAATAAAACTAATGACCTTAGAAACTATGTTTTTTTTTATTTATTACTCATTATTGTTCGTCCGTCGTAGGTCTGTAAACTGTATTGTACACTGAAGGTAAATGGTACTGTAGGTACTTTAGTTCGGCGTCGTCGCTCGTCGGCTTGATATAAAATTACATTCTTGATTTCATTGACACGCGCTATGATTTGCGCGCGGAATTTCTTGTGTTGTGAATTTATTTTTGTATGCTATGCATTTTAATTGATTCAAATTGCAATGTTTCTCTAGTATGCATTTGAGACTATATTGTAAATTGTAATAATTGATCGTGGGTATAGTAATTAATTATTCTAATAACGCAATTAGTAATATATGTATTTTCGGTGGGATTCAAAACAAAAAATTGGCCCGTGATTTTTATGAAATTTCACCACATTGCAAATCACATCAATCATAGTTCATACACATGTATGACGAAAGTGATTAGTATTGTGGCTAACATTGACTCATCAGTTCATCACTGAAACCAGTGATAAATCAGTACCTATATCATATTGTGTTTGAATATTTTTAAACAATGATATAAGTATACAATTATTATAAATCGGTAAACTATCAAAGTAATCACAAACTTGCAAACATTGGTAAAATGTCCAGTAGTTTATGAGCCTATTCATTACAATCAAACAAACAAACAAAGTTTTCCTCTTTATAATATTAGTGTAGACAAACACTATGAATACGATCACGAATGCAAATTCGGGGATTTTCTAATTATTGCTAAATAATAATTGAATTCGTTTTGAAATACTCTATAATTTTTAGTGTATAAATAGACATTTATAATGTGGTGCTCATTTTTTTTGTACTGCTAACGCTATTGTAGGTACCTATTTTCGTTGTTTTATTTCAAGTGAACACGGCCATACAATTTTGTCACGAGCCGCCTATGATTGTAGGTACTTTTGTTAGGCTCCTTCGTCGTCCGCGTCGGCTCGAAAGTTCTTGATTTCATTGTCACGCGCTATGATTTGCGCGCGGATTTTCTTGTGTTGTGAATTTATTTTTGTATTATTATTATTTTTTATTTTTTTTTTTTATTTTATTGATTCAAATAAAATATTTCACTAGTATGCATTTGAGACTATATTGTATTATGTATAATTTATCGTAGGTATAGTTATTCTTATAACGCAGTTATATTTTCGGTGGGACAATTTGACCCGTGATTTTTCTGAAATATCACCACGTTGCAAATCACATCAATCATACACACGTATGACGAAAGTATAGTGGCTATAATTGACTCATCAGTTCATCACTGAAACCAGTGATAAATCAGTATATCATATTTTATTGTGTTTGAATATTTTTTAAACAACGATATATACAATATTATTATAAATCGGTAAACTACCAAAGTACTTCCGAATTTTCAGACAGACAAACAAGTAGTTTGAACACGCAGTTTTCTTATACTAGTAGCAAAAATCAAAACCATAATATTATGTTTACCTACTATATTTTACTAAAAGTCGAGTGCGTCGAAATCGTAAATAATAATATGTTTTTCACCTTCCTGGTTATTTTCCCATAGTAAATAGTGTTTTAGGTTTGTTGTTGTAGGTAGGAATAATAATAATTATTCTTTCATGTTGGTTATGAAATGTATATTGAAATAATTTACTTTTACAAATCATTAGTGATATAAGTTTTGAGTGAAAATGCTTGGATCAGCATAATATTATATGGTACTTCAAATACATGTTTTGATAAAAAAAACAATAGTGTAATAAAATAAAACTGCGTTTTATTGTAATCAATGTTGACAATTTTAAATTCCAAAATTATTGATCAATAAAATAGTTTACACCAACAAATATAACTTTTATTTTTATAACAATCGTTCATAATATAAACCGTAGCAGGTGGCGTTTTGAAGTTCTGTCTACTCATACAGAAAAATGGAAAACTTGTTTTTTTTGTAAACAATTTATTACTCATGTTGTTTGGCAACTCGAAGCGTGGTCGTCCGTCGTAGGTACTTTTGTTCGGCGTCGCGTCGTCGTCCGCGTCGGCTTGATATAAAACATTCTTGATTTCATTGACACGCGCTATGATTTGCGCGCGGAATTTCTTGTGTTGTGAATTTATTTTTGTATGCTATGCATTTTAATTGAATCAAATTGCAATATTTCTCTAGTATGCATTTGAGACTATATTGTAATAATTGATCGTGGGTAGGTATAGTAATTAATTATTCTAATAACGCAATTATATTTTCGGTGGGATTCAAAACAAAAAATTGGCCCGTGATTTTTATGAAATTTCACCACATTGCAAATTATATATTATACAATTACAATTACAATTATTATAAATCGGTAAACTATCAAAGTAATTACAAACTTGCAAAATATGCTTTTCCGAATTTTCAGACAGACACACAATTTTATTAGTTTGTTTTAGCAAAGTAGGTACCTATACCTATACGCTTACGTCGCGCGTCGCGTCGTCGAAAACGGTGCGCCCAGAAACAAACATACCTAATTCAGTTACAACTTACAATCCTTTTTTTGTTCCGTAATTTATTGTATTTATTCTAATACGATTTTTTTTATTCGTCGGCCAGTTCTACTAGGTATAAAAAGATAAAATTGAAATATAATTATTGTAGCGACAGCCATATTATGTTACTATGTTTTCGTAAATATGTTTTTCACCTTCCTGGTTATTTTCACATAATCTTATCTTATACATATATAAAAATGAATCGCAAAATGTGTTGGTAAGCGCATAACTCGAGAACGGCTGAACCGATTTCGATCATTCTTTTTTTATTATATTCCTTGAAGTACGAGGATGGTTTTTATGTAGAGAAAACGTAAATATTATGTACCACGGGCGAAGCCGGGGCGGACCGCTAGTATATATATACAGGGTGTCCCAAAAGGTTACGTAGCTAGGAAGAGGGGTGATAGGGGTGGTCATGAGAGTCACCAGAAAAATAAAAAAAAAATTCCCCTCTGGGTATTAAAAAAATAAAAGGCATTTATAAAAAAAATTAAAATTTTATACCTTGTGAGGCGATTTTGCCCCCGATGACCTACAATTATTGGTATATTAAAAAAAAATTGCTGTTATGCTATCGTCAATAACCCTTTTTCAATTTGAAATAAGAAAAACAATACATATCTAACCAATATTTTAAAGAAAATTAAGTTTTTGTCCAATCAAGGACTTAGTAATTACGATTTCACTCAACTTCCTCTAAGTGTACTGAAAAAAAAAAGTACTATGCAACTCCGGCAAGTAACTTAAAAAGTTAGGTAATTTTATTGCAATTCCAAAATGGTATAACACTTACTTGAAAAATTCTTATTAGGATAAGTAAAGATAATTTTCGGGAACGATACCCCAGCAGAACAAAACATACCAATAAAACAATAGTCTCAAACTCGTACGCAAATAGTACATTTTTAAATGTCTATTCTGTTACTTAACAAGATAAATAATATTTTATTGCAATGGTTTTAATTGAAACTCAAAAATAAAACAAAATCGTATTTATTTATTTAAACAAAATGCTCGAAATGTCTACCACCAACATAAATACACGCCCTACATCGTTTTAAAAATGAGCGGGAGATATGGCGGGCAAATCTTCTATTGTTTATTGATTCCGCGGCCTCTGTTATCCTCGCCCTCAAGTCAGCCAAGTCCCTGATGGGTTTTCCGTAAACTTTTTCTTTTATAGCACCCCAGTAAAAAAAGTCTAATGGGTTTAAATCCGGTGAACGAGCTGGCCACGCTATAGCACCGGCCCTTCCCATCCACCTACCAGGGTATTCTTCATCTAGGAAATCCCTTACAGGACGTGCATAATATGCTGGGCACCCATCATGCTGGAACCACATATTCCTCATTGTTTCTAGCGGCACATCTTCCAATAGATTTGGTAATTCGTTTTGTAAGAAGTGTAAGTACGCCTCTCCAGTCAGTGCCTCAGGTAGCTCAAAGGGTCCTATTATTAATTTACCATTTAGTATTCCGGTCCACATGTTCACTTTAAAACGATATTGGGACCGATCTTCTCTATTCTATGGGGATTTTGGTGGGGATTTTCTACGTGCCACTCGTGCAAATTGTGTAGGTTCATGTATCCGTCCTTTTTAAAAGTAGACTCGTCAGACCACAGTATTTTTTTAAAATTGAGGGTCCTCCCTATGCATGCGCAACATCCTACGACAAAATGCAATCTCGCAGGATAATCGCGTGGTAACAGACCCAACGTGAACCACCAAACGTGTTTAGTTTGGTTACATTGTTATTGGTATGTTTTGTTCTGCTGGGGTATTGTTCCCGAAAATTATCTTTACATATCCTAATAAGAATTTTTCAAGTAAGTGTTATACCATTTTGGAATTGCAATAAAATTACCTATCTTTTTAAGTTACTCGCCGGAGTTGCATAGTACTTTTTTTTTTCAGTACACTTAGAGGAAGTTGAGTGAAATCGTAATTACTAAGTCCTTGATTGGACAAAAACTTAATTTTCTTTAAAATATTGGTTAGATATGTATCGTTTTTCTTATTTCAATTTGAAAAAGGGTTATTGACGATAGCATAACAGCAATTTTTTTTTAATATACCAATATTTGTAGGTCATCGGGGGCAAAATCGCCTCACAAGGTATAAAATTTTAATTTTTTTTATAAATGCCTTTTATTTTTTTAATACCCAGAGGGGAATTTTTTTTTTATTTTTCTGGTGACTCTCATGACCACCCCTATCACCCCTCTTCCTAGCTACGTAACCTTTTGGGACACCCTGTATAAATGAATCGCAAAATGTGTTGGTAAGCGCATAACTCGAGAACGGCTGAACCGATTTCGATAATTCTTTTTTTATTATATTCCTTGAAGTACGAGGATGGTTCTTATGTAGAGAAAACGTAAACATGTACCACGGGCGAAGCCGGGGCGGACCGCTAGTCTAATATAAAAATGAATCGCAAAATGTGTTGGTAAGCGCATAACTCGAGAACGGCTGAACCGATTTCGATAATTCTTTTTTTATTATATCCCTTGAAGTACGAGGATGGTTCTTATAGCTAGAGAGCTAGTTAGTTTAGTTTTAGTGCAGTGGCAGTGTAAATGTTGTTGTTGAGGTTATGTAAATTTAACACTTTAGTTAACTACCAAGATATAAAGAAATGAGGATAGGACACAATAACTATTGGTTGAGGTATTTATAAACTCATAATATACTTTTAAAAAAATCACGTTTTAATAAATTTCTAGAATTAAATTAGAACAGCTGATTCAAAATAGCCTAAAAAATCTTAATAATAATAATTACGCTTCACAGCAAGAAGAAATGTACCATATGTACCCGCACAAAGTCGATATTGTGTTGCCTACCGTTCGACTCAATGGCTAGGGTTGTAACTACCTTTAATAATTATTACCAAACTAATAAACCGAGTGATGCGAAATAACCATAATTCTTTTAGAGTTTGATAAAATGATCAGGCAGGTATTTTCTTTAATCCTCTGAATTCTCGGTTACTAAATTGTATCGTTGAAATTATTCTTAATCGCGTAAATTTAATAAATAATCATATGGAAAACACTTTTCATTTGTTTTTTTACTTTCACGCCCAACTACTATACAATAATTACGTTGTTTCGGTATTTTGACGAGAAAACGCAGGAAACATCCGTTGTATCATTTTAGATAGATTGTATATTTTGTATCTGTAGAATTGAAATCAAAGCTATGTATATGTTGTCTCCATTCTTTTCTTATCGGATTGTTGATCCCAATGCGAATGCGTCACTTAAATTTTATAAAAGACAATTAAGAACATCAAAAATAAAGTGATACGTAAATATTTCACAGTGCAATATATTATGTAATTAATAATAATTATATATTTATGAAAAAATAATTACATCAGATTTAATAATAGCAATTGTTTTGAATGTACATAATATGAATAAATGATTACATCATAATAGTAATAATCACAATTGTTTTATTTCCCATTTGTTGCAACCCTAGCATATTTTCATGTAGCAGCAGAAGTACCTACACTGGCGGCGCGGCGGCATCGTGCGACATCAAAGGCATTCAAACTCAAACTCAAACTCAAACATTTATTTATTCAATTAGACTTCTTATAGAAGCACTTTTGAAACGTCATTACATATTTTAAAATTTACCACCGATTCGGAAAGCAGTATTATAAACTTACCTAGTAGCATTGCCTTACTAGGTAAGTTTATAATAACTCATTTCTTTTATTATATAATTTACGTTTTACTTTTACAGAATCCGATTCAATGGATTATGAAGACGAGTCACACAACGCCATACGATAGTGATGATGAATGAACATTTCAATAAATGCATGCGTGTTTTTTTATGTTGTTTTGTAATTGTTAATTGTTTCTTAAATAAAGAAATAAACTAAATATTTAAATGATGATTTGTTATTTGCAACACAACTTTATATTTGAGATTCTTTACAAATGTATATTTAGTTTTGTATCATCAAATTTATAAATTTTATTCCATAGTTTTCAAAATTAAATGTAAATGACCATAAAAACATTAATAAAGTAAATCATTGATGTAAGGTCAGGGAACGTAATACATATTATATACATCTGACCATGTAGAAGCTAAGTCTTGTTGACTGCTGAAGTCTGTAAAGTTTTGTTGTCTGCTGAAGTCTGTACGCAATGAAAATGTCTGCCGTTTCGAAAATAAGTTTTTAAGACCCTAATAAATAAAACATATGAATGGCAGATCTGGTCAAATACTTTCAAAATTGTATTTTTTTCAGCACTTTCATAAGTGTCTGCCAGAATGTTATCCGCGTGATAATGGTCTGCCATTGTTATTTTCCGATAGTAATAATAATCTATTTTCAAATATCAAAATGGCAGACGTGGTCAAATGGTTTCAAAGTTCGCCAAAAATTTCCACCTGTCTTACCTAAGCGCGCGCCCCGTCCACCACTCTGGGCTTAGTGACTCCTCATCTCATGTATAGTAGGTATAGGGGAATCAACACACAAAAATCCAGGTCTGGTCAAATACATACAGGTAGCTTTGCGCTAGCTCTCTAGCTATTACTTCTTATGGAGAGAAAACGTAAACATGTACCATGGGCGAAGCCGGGGCGGACCGCTAGTAAATAATAAAATAATAAATAGTGTATTAGATTTGTTATTGTATCTTGTATACCTACGAATAATTATTCTTACGTCTTGTTGGGAAATGTTCAAAATATACCTACCTATTGAAATAATTTACTGTTACAAATCATTAGTGTTATTAGTTTTGAGTGAATAGGCATGGATCAGAAATTCAGAATATAATATGCTACTAACTACTCAAATACATACATGTTTACACAACAAACACCACTGACCTCTATAACTATAAGTTATAGAGGTCAGTGACCGTCAGTGACAAACACTATGGATACCTACGCTCGCGAATGCAAATTCGGTGATTTACTAATTATTGATACCTAGTCATTGAATTCGTTTTGAAATAGCCTGTACTTTGTAATTTTTAGTGTTATAGACATTTATAAAATGTGGTGCTCATTTTTTTTTGTAATAAATTATCCTGCTACGCTATTGTATTTTCGTTGTTTTATTTCAAGTGAACACCCATACAATTTTGTCACGAGCCGCCTCTGGCCTCTGGGTGAAATCAACCAGTCAAATGATTTTTGTTCTAATTGTATTTTGGTAGTAGTTTGTTTAGAATTTACATTACCATTGTTTAATTTTTATTTTGTATTTGCAGTAAAATAAAAAGATGAAAAACTTCATTAGGTATATTGTACGACACCTCACTCTGAATCGCGCTAGCGAAATTTTTTCGTTACAGAGCACATATACAACTTTCGGACTATTTTCATTGAGGCCGGCCGGCAAATCGAGTATGTCGAGAAACTTCACTTATTCGATGGAGGTATTCTACCTTCCTTCCTCCACAGTTGTGGGACCCCGACGTGCATTGAACACGCAGCTTTCTGATACTAGTAGCTAAAATCAAAACCACAGATATGTCTGTGATCAAAACCATAATATATTTTTACCTATTATTTTACTAAAAGTCGAGTGCATCGAAATCGTAAATATGTTTTTCACCTTCCTGGTTTTTTTTCCATAGTAAATAGTGTTTTTGATTTGTTGTTGTATGAATAATTATTCTTACTTGTTGGTTATGAAATGTATTTTGAAATAATTTACTTTTACAAATCATTAGTGATATTAGTTTTGAGTGAAAATGCTTGGATCAGCATAATATCATATTTGCTACTTCAAATACATGTTTTGATAAAAAAAAAACAATAGTGTAATGTTATAGGTAATAAAATAAAACTGCGTTTTATTGTAGGTAATCAATTTTGACATTATTTATTTCCCAAAATTACAATAAAATAGTTTACGCCAACAAATATAACTTTTATTTTTATAACAATCCTACTTCCTACTAATGCGAAAGTTTGTGAGGATGTGTATGTGTGTGTTTCACGCAAATACTACTGAACCGATTACAATGAAATTTAGCACACATATAGAACGTAACTTGGACACATTGAATAGGTTTTATCCCGGAAACCCCACGGGAACGGGAACTATACGGGTTTTTTTTTTGAAAATGCGGGCGGAAAGCTAATCGTTCATAATAATATAAACCGTAGCAGGTGGCGTTTTGAAGTTTTGTCTACCCATACAGAAAAATGAAAACCACAGGAGATTGCCCAAGTGACTATGGCACTTGGTATCGCAATCAAACTTATTGTGTCAAGATGAAATATAGCTCAATTTAAAGCTTGATGTTAGTACTTTTAGATATGATTAAAGTTTTTATGTAAATAAGCCGCAGTTCGCGACAATAAAAATAAAACAATAGTTTTATTCAACACTTCAAAAAACTACTTAATCGAGTTTAAACTAACGATGAACGTTAAGTTTTACATTTATTACATAGGTAATATTTTAATTTACAAGACAAATGTGAAAAGTAAATCGTAATTTAAACATTATTTCAAAATAACATCGAACAATGCGTCGAACACATTCATTTGACATTTCAAATAGAAACTATGACATATGACGTTTGCAAGAGAGATAGATATAGGTATGTGTCAAAACAAAACTTTTACTTTTATTTCTATTTATTCGGTATAATTACAACTTAATAGTGATAAATATGATCATTATAAATACAAATAGGAATTAACAATATCACGAACACGTGACACAACTAGTATTTTACCGATTCCATACGTAGTCATACATGTTTCAAAAGAAAAACTTTTACTTTTACTATTATTTCAATTTATCCGGTTTAATTAAGACTTAATATTGATACATATGATCATTATAAATACAAATAGGAATTAACAATATAACGAATACGTGGCACAACTAAAATTTTACCGATACCACCCGTGGTCATTCTCCTTTGTGGGTCATTTGTAACAGGATGGCGGTTCTACAGCGAAAAAAGAAAAATGATGGTCAGAACGCTGATACCGGATACCTTAAGATACTGTAATATAAAATATTACTAGATTAGATAAAATATTATAGGTAGTATCTTCACCGTGTGTGACGCGCTTTACATTCACGCCATCTAGAGTTAAATCTTTATCATTTTTGTATACGTCTGTGTGTGTAAACGACCCTGTATGCAATGACAGATGTTAAAACGCATAATTTTACCGAATTGGGTGGATTTTAAGGCAATGATATAACATATTTCAATAAAATATAATATTCAGTAACCGCCATGACTATTCCTAGGTTTGATGACTATTCCAATTACGCAAAAACTCAAATAAACTAGAAATGTAGAATTCAGCGCCATCTAGCGGGATATTGGCTGGGAACAGATCGTTGCAATCACCTTAAAATTAAAAGAACAAACAACAATGCCACAATAATATACCTGTCTGTATGTGTGTGTGCAGACGGGCGTGCGGTACGTCGACACTTTAATAAAGATAACGACATAACAATGTATTATAATATCTGTCTGTATGTATGTGTGCAGACGGGCGTGCAGTGCGTGACAACAATGACAATAGTGTGTGTCAATAGTGTCCGCACGCCCGTCTGCGCACATACATACATACAGGTATAGACCTGTATGTATGTATGTACGCAGACGGGCGTACGGTGCGTGACAACAATGATACTATACCTGTATGTATGAATGTGTGTATGTGTGTGCAGACGGGCGTGCGGTGCGTGGACTGCGGCGCGGCGTGCCACGAGCGGTGCGCGGACGGGTTCGCGCTGCCCTGCACCAAGTACAAGGCGCCGCCGCAGCCCGACCGCGACAACAACCTGCCGCCCGCTAATAGTGAGTTATACGCAGTTATACGTAGTGAGTGAGGAACCTACGGCCTATCCGAGCGTTGTCCAGCAGGACTGCCCGCTGTATCCCCACTGTCATGGGCTTCACCGGTAAATCCAACCTCCTTAAATATTGTTTTAAGGAGGTAGGAACCAGCCCATTGGTGGACACAACTATGGGGATTATCTCGGCAGAGACACCGCCCCACATCTCGACAACCTCGTGCGCCAGATCCAGATATTTGAGCCGTTTATCTGTATCGGCCCTAACAAGATTGTCGTCATGTGGGATAGTGATGTAATCATTATTATTGTCAATTTAACAATTAACTATTGCTAAAATATTAATATATATAAATCTCGTGTCACTATGTTTGTCCTCAATGGACTCCTAAACCACTTAACCGATTATAATAAAATTCGCACACCATGTGCAGTTCGATCCAACTTGAGACATGGGATAGGTTTTATCCCGGAAATCCCACGGGAACGGGAACTATGCGGGTTTTTCTTTGAAAACGCGGGCGAAGCCGCAGGCGGAAAACAGCAGATTATAATTATTAAGAGGTGTCAAGGGACACCCGAATGGAACAAAGTTGCTAAAATTACTGGCTTAGGTACTTTGTATTAGAGAGAGAGAGACAAACAGAGAAACACGCGCACGCACAACTATAACAAAAAGTGTGACAACTTTTCGTCTAAATTTTACCCGTCTAGCCCCCGCATCGCAACGCGCTATAAGGTAGCAAAAAGTGTCGTTCCATCGGATTTTTTCTGACAAAAAACATTACTAAACTGATATTGTAACTTTAGTTCAGAAGTTTAAATTTGTCCTTATCTAATGTCCTTAACTTAATGATAATATGTTTTAGACCCGGTTTGTATTTAATCAGTATTTTATAATACCCCGTATTTATTCTTAGGTGTAGCGACCCTCCAATCAAGTTCGCAACAATACTACGAACAGTTCTCGTCCAACGTGGCAGAGAACCGCACGCACGAAGGACATCTGTACAAACGAGGAGCTTTACTCAAGGGATGGAAACAGAGGTTTGTGAAGAAATACCGAAAAACAACTATTTTTTTTTTCAATATGTATCATTATCATTAGCCCAAATGTTCAATCTGCAAAAATACAGGCCGCTCAGGAATATTTTATTTATAAGTATTCAGTCTTCATTTACCAACTAGCTTTTTGCCTGCGTAAAAGAAATTCTCATATTAATCAACTCTCAATTAGGGAATAACCTTCTATCCCCAAACACGACCATGGCGACGTGAAAAGACAAACAAACACACTTTCGGACTTATAATATTCTTATTGAGTTGACGGAATTAAGTAAAGAATATAATTTATGCCCCATAAATGTATGTAACAGTATTGTAGTAAAACGTTTTTGTAAACATTACAGATGGTTCGTATTGGACTCAATAAAACATCAACTGCGGTACTATGACGCAATGGAGGATTCACACTGTAAAGGTTTTATTGGTAAGTTGGATTCACTATACAATTATGTATAGTGTAGACGACGCGGTTGGCGCAGTGGTAAAGTAACTGCCTACTGAGCCGACGGTCCCGGGTTCGATCCCCGGTCAGGGCAAATATTTGTGTGATGAACTCAATTATTTGTTCTTGGGTCTGGGTGTTATTATCTATATATGTATTTATAATATTATATTTATCGTCGCCTAGTACCCACAACACAAGCCTTAATTGAGCTTACTGTGGGACTAGGTCGATTTGTGTAATAATGTCCTATAGTATTTATTTATTTATTTATTTATTTATTTATGTACTAGACAAAATATGTTCTTATTATGGTATAGACGCGTCACGGGTTAAATTCTCATAAAATATAATAGCTATGAAAATATAAAAAATTATCTACACTAATATTATAAAGAGGAAAACTTTGTTTGTTTGTTTTTTTGTTTGATTGTAATGAATAAGCTCATAAACTACTGGACCGATTTTAAAAATTCTTTCACCATTCGAAAGCTACATTATCCACGAGTAATATAGGCTATATATATATCATCATGCTAAGACCAACAGGAGCGGAGTAATGCGGGTGAAATCGCGTGGCACAGCTAGTAATACATATGACAACGTTAAAATATAATGTTGACCATCACAAAGATATTGTAATAATATCTAATTTATTGGCAGACTTGGCGGAAGTGATAGCGGTATCGCCGGCAGCGGCGGGTCCTGCGCCGCCCAAGAAGTGTGACGATCGATCCTTCTTCGATGTGAGTACTCTGCATTATACTTTATTCTTATTTTTTACAAGATACAGACGTTGCCGGGTTATGTTACTGGTTCAAAGCACTTCAATCCAGAAAAAAAAAAAAACTAAAATGAAGAATAACATCCAACATTAATTAATTTTGGTTATGGACAACCTAATTGTATGTGTCTCTTAATCAAAACTGATCCTCTGATCAAACTATTTCATAATATACTAAATCACATGAATAAAATAACTTTTAACGATAATAATTTCAATTATAAATAAATATATCTCTTTTCAGTTACGAACGAGCAGACGAACATACAACTTCTGCGCGAGCGACGCGAACGCTGCGCAGGAGTGGATCGAGAAGTTGCAAGCGTGTCTGCAGTAGACACCTCGCTCCTAACTTCACACGTCACTTGTCCTAGCGTGACACGTGTCCTAATCTCTCCTAGCGTAACACGTGTCCTAATCTCTCCTAGCGTGACACGTGTCCTAATCTCTCCTAGCGTGGCACACCGTGTCCTAATCTCTCCTAGCGTGACACGTGTCCTAATCTCCTAGCGTGGCACACCGTGTCCTAATTCGTCACAAAAAGCTTTACATTAAACGTCATTGTATTTACTTGTTCTCGTTATTATAATAAAGCATTTTAAGGCATTTTTGGCAACTTATTGTTTTGTGAAGTTTCAACGTATGTTGGTTGTTGTAGGTAAATTTGAATTATACGCGATTTGTAGTAAGTACGTTAGTACAATGATTGATTTTTATTTGTTATTACATTGCCAACAAGCTTTATAATTTTTTAAGTTGATTTTTCAATTGTATCGTGTTATCTCAATAATGTTATGAGATTGAATTGTGTCTTTCGAATAATATTAGTTATGACGTTCAAAATTTGCTTTAAACCAGTGACAATTAACGCTCACCTAATGAAATAATCACAGCATTTTTATTTATAATGCAATTAACCCACAAACTAAAATAGCAGACACAGAAATGATGGTGACTGAATTTTTATAGTATTACTGCGAGAAATAAAATTAAACGTTCATCTGGGAGTTTAATTTGTACCTTAGTTCGTAATAGTTGACGACAAATATATAAATATTATTGTTACGTTGAATATTTGTAAATATTTTATTAATAATAATTCCTAATTCGTTGTTGTGTAAAGACTTCTGTTCCATTATTGAGTTACGTTTTACTTGTAACCGCTAGAGCATTGATTTTATTTTCTTATAAGTGTATTTATGACGGATTCCATTAGCATCACGTTATTTATCCTTTATATATTACAATACATATATAAACTGACGTAGAAGCGGTCTATGTAAACAAAATAGCAGTTAAAGCAGTTCCGCGTTAGACAAAGATGGAATATACATTTAAACCATTAGCCGAAAAGAGTTAGCAACGTCGACTAAACGAAACCAAGCTAAATTAGCTCACTTCAAACGGAACGTGTTTTTACGCATACCGCTTTTACCTCAGTTTATATATGTATTCTAAGCTTTATATTAGACGTGGCTCGCTGTAGCGTGTAGGTGTCGTCGTTTGGGAATCTCAGCCGAGCCCGGTTGTTACTCATAAATTAATTTGTACGTTTTGTAAATATTTTGTGTTGACATATCAGTGTGATCCGACGCGGCATTTTGTTTCGCCGGTATTCTAATTGTATGTGACGGGCGAAAGGCGTTAAATGCTCCGATATTGTTGTTAAAACACGTTATGTTGTGTAAATATTATTTGGCATTTACGCCGCGTCGGGCGGAGTGGGTTATGGCGATGCGATGGTACGCTTGTCGAAATTGCAATTTATTATTAAATAATTATTTTTGAAGTGAAACTTCTTTAAGCGCGTTGAGAGTAAAATTTCACAGTCGCGTCATGGCAATATCGTCTATCGTATCTTTGAATCTTGCCAAAGAGGTTTCACTTCTGATACGTGTGGTCGGCACACACGCTCTTTTTTAACTCCACTCGCCTTCGATTGTTGGTGCCAAAAGCACAATGGTGCACTGAAATATATTGCTCATGGTTCCGTACAAAGCTTCGCGACTAATTTAACACGAATACTGAATAGCATAAGAAGTGTAGAGCTTCTGTATATTGTACAATACCTCCGTAAACTCGTCGTTGTATAGATTTATTTTTTCAACACGCCTCGATGTCGATGTATCGCTTTAATGTGAACGGCGGGTTTTATGATATTATGTGTAAACGTGCACTGCGTACAATGGAAATAAAGAGATTTTTGAAAATATTTTGGTGTATTATTTACCCACCCCTTACCTTTATATATTTATTTATAATTATTACCTACCTAAGTTTATTAATCTTAATATGTACGTCGTATATAAATGAAATTAAATATGTATAAGTAACACACTAAAGAAGTTAGGAAGAGAAAAAAGTATTTAAAATAAAGAGAAGTAATAGACCGGGGCCTATAACAGATCTTTATGACCAATTTCCTCTCGAGTGAAACTTCGTAAAATGTATAATGGGCTTATACTATGCACACTCACTTGGTGGGTCAGGTAGTGGAAGCCTACCACGCATGTAGAAAAACTTCAAAAGAGAGACTGAAATTTCAGTCATTTCCTCTCATTTGAAAAATTTTCATATTATATTTTATCTATTATCTTGAAAGAAAAACAAAGTCGCAGCTTGCGGTTGTGAGTATGCATAGTATAAGTCCCTTATGCATTTTACGAAGTTTCACTCGAAAGGAAATAATGAACCATGGCTTCCGGTCCATAAAACAAATGTATCTCACCATATCTGGCTCTCAAAACTACTAACAGATAGATTATTGTATGGTTTTCACCAGTATACATTCATTAGGTAGTGTCAGTGTGTGTTTTTTTATGGTGTTGAAATAAGTTGGAATATCTGGATAATAATTATCAAATTCAAATTCAAATTCGTTTATTCACTCTAACTTAACCTAACCTTAGAGCTAAATACATTTGGTGGTAACTGTATAATGGTAGGTATATATCAATCAACGTAAAAATAAATAGAAATATCGAAAATTGGTTGAATTGAAAAAAAAAAAACACAATCCATGGCGAACAATAGCGCGTTTGTAATAAACCTACAGAAAAGTCCAGAATGAATCAATGTCTATCCTTTAAAAAATGGTCACATACCAAATATATAACTTTGGAATACTGAATACAGTCTAAAATGTAATCAACTTATCATCATTGCTAAACAAAGCGGTAACAATGTCTGCATATCGGGCGGACCGGCAGACGTTAGATGTGCATGTACCTACACGTTCCCTATGGGTTAAATACATTTGTTTAACTGATCGATTTTATCTATGGACAAGTATCTTTTTGTATGCTGCGGTATTGCTGCCAGACCGAATCATCTAAAAATAAATATTAATTATTGTTCGTGTATGAAGCTATGTATGCTTAGTAAGTTTAGTTTTTAGGAGCACTTCTATAAAGTGCAGGAGAGTTGTAAGTGACCACTTTTACTTTAGGCGCAAAGAAGGCGAAAGCGACAACATGCCGACTAGACGCAACGACTTTTGCTGATTTTTTTTTATATATTTTGCTCGCACACAGGATTGCTACTTTACAATTGAAGTATATTTGAGATTTTTTTTGTGACAAGAGTAATAACAATTTAGTCAATTCCATGTCTTAACAATTTAATTGGCCAAACATAAGTTACAAAGAATGGTTTTAGGGTGAGAATCCTTTGATTTTACGCATCTCAATGCGACATATATTTTTTTTTACACTTTACGGTAACTTCTGTATACACATCTGAATCATTCGAATTTGTGTGTGATTCACTTTTTAGATTTTTTTTTGTAAAACTTATTCGAAAAGTTTATGCTATATAATAATATTATGCTTTTTAATCTTTCATGCCTCCTATCTTTAAAATATACAAATCTTACACTTGTCAGATCACGTTTTTACTGTTCTGTGTGTCAGATATTAGTAGTTACTTACATTATGTTAGTAGTCCACGGGCTCAGATTATTATGCCTACTTGGCATTAGGTGTTTCGAGCAGGTCGTTTTTTTGCAATAGCCAACAATAGCAAAGCCACGTTTTGTACAACAATCCCAATAGTTTTGTTGTTTTTCTTAATTTTATGTCAGTTACGATCTGTACTTAAGGTTGATTGTATGGTTCTTTAATTCAAAGAAATATTAACTGAATCTTTCAATTATTGAATTGTATCTGTATTTTATATTATTATGATTGTTTTGTATTTATACATAAAAATGAACAAAGTAACGGCAACATGTACCGATCATGATACAATAATTTTATTTTGAGTGTGATTAAAATTAGATGGCAGGAATGGGGTAAGACACGATAAATCGTAAATAAAACCACGTTATCATATGTAACAATTTATTTTACCAATATTAATAATATATTAACATATGTGGTCCGTAGCCACCCTCTCTCTGATAATAATATATTACAATGAATTTTCACAAGTGGTCTCTGAACCTATAACAATTAAAACAATAAAACTACGTCTACCGCGTGTCAAGAGTCAAGTGATAAAACGCAGCCTCAACTAATGACTCGTCGCTATTTCATTACAATACGTACACAATACAACAATATTTTAAAACGAGGTAAAAAAGAAAGGGAAAGGTAAACATCTCAATATATTAATTTTAAATCTAAGCGACGAGATGGCGCTCCTGTCTTCGCTAGAAAAATCTGTGCCTCCAGTGAATAAGGGAGTAAGACGAGTTATTCCCTTTGGTTTTTATTGCACCATTGGATTCAGCTCGTCAAAATACACAACATATCAAAAGGTCATATCTCTAGCTACGTCCTAACCCATTTTTTCGAATGACCCAAACGGTATAAGTAGGGTGTGATAAACGGTATAAGTTACCTTATCCATCATTTTAGGCAATCGCAAAGGAACTATTCGTCTCGAGTCAAAAGTACCCACGAACACAAAGACGTATGTGTAGTTATACTTTTTGAATAAAGACTTAATTCATTTTGTTCCATCAGTCCTAACACTATTTTAGTATAAACGCATTTGTGTCATTTTTCTAACATGAGCATAAAGGAACAACTCTTATTAGTGTCATTGGTTCAAGTGACGACATGAGACAGTTTGGCATTAATGCCGTGTTGCTATTGGTCTATTAATTGAATACTGCACGGAAACAACACACACTATTCCTTATTATTTTTAAATCGTTTTTTCAATAAATCTGCAACAGCAAATCTTTATATTTTTTAAAAAAGGTATTTATCAGTTAACTTGGGATACTAATATATTTCTATGGAAATTAACTATTTTTTGCAATAGATATTAAAAATACAGTTAACAATAAGTGCATTTAATGATATTATACTCTTTGTTTATATAAATTATACAGAACGATAATTGAATCATCTAAAAAAACCAACAAAAATGTTAAACTTATATTTTCTTCTTATAATTGGGTAAGTTTTTAAAAAATAACTCGTTTTTAATCTTTTTTTTTTAAATTATCTAACTACAATAATCAAGACATATACTATAGTCTATAATAGTCGCATAAAAAAAAAGTATTTATAACCAGTCTTGACAATTATGAATATCGTTTTCTCCGCATATAGCGTTTTAGCCTCGGTGCTTTGGTAATTTGCCTTTTTTATAGGAAAAAAATCCGCAATATCGATACTTCTTTGGTCCTGCATTTTCGTAAACATTTTATGGATACTCTGGTACCACATATTTTGAAAAAATTGGGCTTTTGTCACGTAGAGTCTCTTCAAAGTGCGTGCCACAAGTCGTATTTGCATCCAAGGCACCTTCAAATCTGTGCTTAATTTTTTCATAAAATCTTTGCGGCTCATTGTATTTTCTTTATTTATCTACATTATTTTAATATCATATGATATAGAAATTGTTAAAATTCTATATCATGCCGTAAAATAGCGCCACTGACCACCTATAACTTTTCCTGTATTAACTGAACATACAGGAATATGGTTTTCGGGCTTCTCTTACCTCTTTATAGTGCTTGTATCCTCAATGTATACCACCATGACATTGTGGCGTTGCCACTTTTATTATCTATATTTTATTATCTGTGGCGTTCCGAAACGGAACGCACTTGATCGAATTTTTAATTGATTCGACGATTAATTTTCACTAGGACAATATAACTATTGTCCTAGTGAAAATTAATCGTATTAACATACGCAAAACGCAATACGCAGTTGATACGTATTTAATACCAATACTCAATGATTGTCTCCTGCTAACCTGTACAGACTAGACTCATTGTGGTGACTGGTGAAACATTGTATAGCATTAACAACATAGTACTGTATTATTGAAAGATCGATTAAAGGTTTATTTTACAATCTACGACTTTCATTATACATGGGTAACAAAACCCCATAACATATTCGATTTTACTCCGGATAACATCTTCAGCCACCCAATCCCCTTGCTTGAAGTCCAAATCCAGCGGAGGACAATAATCGTCATTTACTAAAATTGAAGGTTTTTCGTCCTAGTATAAAAGTTGTCTGGATCCCATTTTATACTCAATCTATAGTATAATACTATAGATATCATGTGAAACGTGACTTGGAAAAAAATTATTCAAATTTAAATCACAAAATAAAAATTTGAAACAATCTTAAAAGTTACGAAAAGCCCAATTATACGTCAAAATGACGCACAACATCCTCTTTACAACGAAATGGCGGAATTTACCGGGATGAGCCTTCTGTGTACTGCTAGGTCTCGACGGCTAATAAGTTGGTTCTGGATTTTGCAGCGATTCGATGGTAAATATAGAAGAGTTCATACGTCAAATTTACGTAGATTGGACTTCTAGGGTTAAATGCATAAATACCTAATAGTCCATTGAATGAGTCCCTCCAAGGGGGGTCTAGAGTGCGTGAGTTAGTAACGTAAGATGTTTCTTCGGAAACATGTCAAGAGTCCCTAGGTAATAAACATAC
Organism: Colias eurytheme; assembly: GCF_061535395.1. Taxonomy (NCBI): domain Eukaryota; kingdom Metazoa; phylum Arthropoda; class Insecta; order Lepidoptera; family Pieridae; genus Colias; species Colias eurytheme. The sequence goes on along the minus strand of NC_143005.1, from coordinate 7,778,663 downwards.
TAAAACCCCGGGCCACTAGGAGGAGCCCCGGAGTGGGGGGAGGGGGGAAATGGGTCCATTTTTTCATTTTTCGCTTAAATCTCAAAAACGGTACATGTTAGAGAAAAACTTTCAAGGAAAAATTGAAAGGCCATAAAATTATCTACAAGTTGTACCTGAATCATTTTTTCCTATATCCTACCGTTTCTGAGTTATACGCAGTAAAACATGATTTTGGCTCAAACAATTTCAACATCAATCGATCAAAAAATATTTCTTTCTTCCAAAAAACTCAAATGTGCAACTTGTGACCAGTACTGATAGATTGCTCTTAATTAGTTCTATAATTGGTAAAATAAACACATTCCTCCATGGAAGCCTTTAGGAGGAATCGATTGTCAAAATATTATATTAGGGCAGTTTGAGTTACTGAACTTGATCTTTTTATTTTTTTCTTCCAAAAAACTCAAAAGTGCAACTTGTGACCGGTACAGATAGATTGCTCATAATTAGGTCTATGATTGCTAAAAATACCAGATTCCACCACGGAGGCGTTTACGGGGAATTGAATTTTATCAGGGTAGTTTCGATACATGAACTTTTTATTTTTTTCTTCCAAAAAGCTCAAAAGTGCAACTTGTGACCGGTACAGATAGATTGCTCATAATTAGGTCTATCATTGATAAAAATACCAGACTCCACCATGGAGGCGTTTACGGGGAATTGAATTTTATTAGGGTAGTTAGTTAAAAAGTTCATGTATCGTAACTACCCTAATAAAATTCAATACCTCCTAAAGGCCTCCATGGTGGAATCTGGTTTTTTTATCAATGATAGACCTAATTATGAGCAATCTATCGGTACCGGTCACAAGTTGCACTTTTGAGTTTTTTTGGAAGAAAAAAAATAAAAAGTTCAAGTATCGTATCTACCCTAATAAAATTCAATTCCCCGTAAACGCCTCCATGGTGGAATCTAGTATTTTTATCAATGATAGACCTAATTATGAGCAATCTATCTGTACCGGTCACAAGTTGCACTTTTGAGTTTTTTGGAAGAAAAAAATAAAAAGATCAAGTTCAGTAACTCAAACTACCCTAATATAGTATTTTGACAATCGATTCCTCCTAAAGGCTTCCATGGAGGAATGTGTTTATTTTACCAATTATAGACCTAATTAAGAGCAATCTAACAGTACCAGTCACAAGTTGCACTTTTGAGTTTTTTGGAAGAAAAAAATAAAAAGATCAAGTTCAGTAACTCAAACTACCCTAATATAGTATTTTGAAAATCGATTCCTCCTAAAGGCTTCCATGGAGGAATGTGTTTATTTTACTAATTATAGACCTAATTAAGAGCAATCTATCAGTATCGGTCACAAGTTGCACTTTTGAGTTTTTTTGGAGAAAAAAAATAAAAAGTTCAAGTATCGTAACTACCCTAATAAAATTCAATTCCCCGTAAACGCCTCCGTGTTGGAATCTGGTATTTTTATCAATGATAGACCCAATTATGAGCAATCTATCTGTACCGGTCACAAGTTGCACTTATGAGTTTTTTGGAAGAAAAAAATAAAAAGATCAAGTTCAGTAACTCAAACTACCATAATATAATATTTTGACAATCGATTCCTCCTAAAGGCTTCCATGGAGGAATGTGTTTATTTTACCAATTATAGACCTAATTAAGAGCAATCTATCAGTACCGGTCACAAGTTGCACTTTTGAGTTTTTTGGAAGAAAGAAATATTTTTTGATCGATTGATGTGGAAATTGTTTGAGCCAAAATCATGTTTTACTGCGTATAACTCAGAAACGGTAGGATATAGGAAAAAATGATTCAGGTACAACTTGTAGATAATTTTATGGCCTTTCAACTTTTCCTTGAAAGTTTTTCTCTAACATGTACCGTTTTTGAGATTTAAGCGAAAAATGAAAAAATGGACCCATTTTCCCCCTCCCCCCACTCCGGGGCTCCTCCTAGTGGCCCGGGGTTTTAGTATGTTTATTACCTAGGGACTCTTGACATGTTTCCGAAGAAACATCTTACGTTACTAACTCACGCACTCTAGAACTTTTTATTCAATGGACTATAAATGTTGTTTTGTTTTTATTATCTAATAACGATAAAAAACCCGTTGATTTCATTCGTTTTTCAAGCTACGTGCATAGTTTTTCCACTAAAATGCCTCAATTGAGTCATAAAGTACACAAATTTCAAGCATAATAAGTCACATCATTTCTATAAAACCAAAACTGGCAATAATATAAGTCGTGTTGTGCGATTATGAACATAGTGCATAAGGGCATAAGTCGTTATATTGCAAAGAGTAAAAAAAAAATTATGTGAATACATTGAGTTATTCCATGAAGTACTCGTTCATAAGGCCACAACTACAAAAAAACACGAAAAAAGTATATTTATGGGGTTGTTACAATATGTGTTCATATGTAAAAATATAGTCTAACATCATATCTTACACATACAAGCTTAAAATTTTGAATTAATAAGGATTTAGTATTGATATATAGTTTTTTGTCTCTCCTGAAAAGTGCTGTTTTTGAGTTATTCCCTTATTCACTGGAGGCACAGAAATAACATAGCACCTCTATATATCGCGGTTCAAAGTTTTTTTCGTGAAAATTAGGCCGTTTCTCGGCTCGGCTGACAGGCGGCCACTCGTCGCGTCCCTCACATATACATTTATATACAACAGGAAATAAATACTCTATGCAAGACGATTATGTAACTGTGTATGTACATTGTACAGAGCAGAGTCGACCGCGCTCGGTACCACAGAGCGGTCGGTGCCTACTTGTATATAATTGGCGTTCATTTTTTTGGCTTCGCTACGTTCACCGGATCACCGCACCTTCACTAACGCAAAACATTTATTTATTATACGATTTTAATTGAACAGTATCGCGCTAGCAAAGATTCGGCCGCGTTGACCGCGTCCGGCGACCAAAACCTTAGTCCATAGTTAATGTCACTATAATTTTAAATTTTTGGTTTCCAAATTGTACAAATATAATTCCAAAACGCTCAACTACGGATCGATTGTCAGCAATCGAACTAGTTGCGCGTTTCGCACGTTCAAGTAGTATAAAATTTAGGAGTACAAAAGTTGTACACGGTGCACATTAAAAGCGTCGAAAATCTTTTAAGCTACCATGATAATACTTCGATGAAATGATCTCAAAATGTTCATAAGACCGCTAATTCGTCACGCAACTCACACAACGCTCTATAATTTTCCTTATACTACCGCCAAAATATTTAAGGCCATTTATACAGCTATTATAAAAACTGTCAATAATACTTCATTTATACTGTTGTATGTCAAACACGTAAATTACATCTAAACTAATTGCCCATAATTGCTGATATTTGTTTGGAAAACGCTTTATTTCGATATTTAAATAAATCCATAATATAACAACGTGATGGATCTCTCCTGATATCAATTTACTATTTTCTCTAAACATTCATTAAATATTTTTACTAATTTGCAACACTAATAAGGATTGAATAGTAAATATATTTTGTCTTTATAAAATAGTATTGATTATAATTCTGTAATTTGCTAAGTATTTCAGAAATCAGTTACATCTTTTACAAATACAAATTCGACAAATTTGATATAATCTGCAGTTACAACGACTTTACTCGAAGAGATAAACGGGTGTTCTTGAAAAGATCTAAACATGTCAAAAAATAAGAAATTTAACAAACAAAATGAAAACGAAATAATTTATTAACAATTTCATTAAAAAAACAGTAAAAAATGATAATTTATATTTAAAGAAACAATTTAAAAGACCTAATCTCATGAACACAAACAAACATTGTAGCACACATTTATTGTGTCACTAAGTAACTACACAATCATAACTAAGTTCCCTTCGTTGGTTGCCAGTTGCGTGAGTTCCCGGGTTTAGTTCCCAAATGCGGCTGGTGACCCAGATGGGATCCTGAATCCCATATGGGGTCGGATCCCAAGGGCTCGGATTCCATAGGGTTGGATCCCAAGTGGGGTTCGGATCCCACGGGGTTGCATCCCACCGGGTCGGATCCCAAGTGGAGCTCGAATCCCACGGGGTTGGATCCCATATGGGGTTAGTGTCCCACGGGCTCCACGTAGTTGGCGGGGTAGAGCCCCACGCGGCCATCTTTGCGGCCCTTGCACCAGCCCTGCTCGTCTTCGTCTTCTAATTTCTCGAATAAGTCACCTGGAGAGAGATGATGAAGCATTTTAAAACGAGTTTTATTTTTCTTCGTACACATTGATATGCAGCAGTAATAACATTTGTCGTGTAACATTTGTAGTTGTGTTTGGATAGGATGTTTTTTTTTTACAATATTAAGTACGTAAATAATATACGTACGTATACGTACTTGTACGTGTGTCACAGCAGATTTTTTTGGACCTCATTCATATGCTTTCCGAGATTTTGAAGGGAAACTTTTTTAGGCGCGTTGAGAGTTAAATTTCATGGTCGCGACATGGCAATACTGTCACGTCATGGAATAAGGCGACGATTTTGGTATCTTTGAATTTTGCCAAAGAAGTTTCACTTCTGACACTTTTTTCTGCTTGTAAATAACTACACTCGCCGGTGTGTGTGAGCTCCCCCCCACTCCCCCACTCCCCCACTCACCCTGCCGGAAGCTGAGCTCGTCGCTCTCGGCGCCGGTGTAGTCGTACAGCGCCCGCACGGGCACGCCGGGCTCGCCGGTGTCGGTGAGCGCGCCGGCCGACTCCTCGTCCCACTCCTCCTCCTCGAACGGGTTGTCCTGCCGCGCGCCCGCTTCCTTGGCGGGTGACGACTGCTTCGACTTGGGCGCTGACGCTGTGCCGTTCCTGGAACGTGATCAAAAATAAACTTTAAAACAAAATTTATGTTAACAATGTGTAAAACAACGAACTAATACATTTATACGTGTACGAACTACGAACTAATTGAAATAACGAACTAATCCACTAAATTATAATAACATACACAAGAAAATTCAAAAGATAGAAATAACCTACACTACTTCTCTAAAAGAACAATTTATTTTAAACCATCGAACTAATTCTCTTAAACATGTAAGAAATACGAACTAAACGAACGTATCCGAATTGTGTCAAATTCATAAAATCACGCCATGTAATCACGTAAGAATTGTAGGGTTGATGCGTGTAAAAAAACAATATAATAAATCGTAGAGGAGACGATGGAATCAAAAATATTGCAAGATAAACTCTAAATGAAATAAAAAATCAAAGGGCTTTTGCGGATTTTAACAGCAATAATTTTTAATTAACGATCGTATTATGTAATCCATTAAATACAAAAACGACATTATTTTAATATCGACCTTCTTAAGAGTTATTTCTAAATCAACGAACTTATTCATTTAAATAGTACGAACTAATTCCCTTAACAACGAACTTACTGCGAACTTATTACATATCGAACATTCTACTTAACTATGTACAACTTTTATCTATTTTGAATATTGAATAGATTTTAATAACCGATCAAAAGCGTCGTCCATTTCACTTATAATGTATCTAGAGAGCGTGTTAGTGTAGCGAGTATTCGGCTGAACGGACGCGTTGGACGGTGACGGATACGTGTATATCTCCAGACGTTGTATACTAGAGAGGAGGGGGAATTTTGGCTGTTACATTAAATATAATTTATGTTTTAGATAAAGGATCTGGAAGGATAGATAGATGCGGTTCAAAATTAATTTAAGCACTTTCAGTGACTTTCAGAAATTAGATTTGCCAATGTATCTTCTTTATTTATGGTAAATATAAAATAACAATATTTAAATATTAAACCAAAACGATGTAGCCTAAATAACTTCGCACCGAGGACATTCATACACAATATATTTAAACTGACAAATAGGTATAAAAAAATACTTACGTGACCGCGATGGGGGCGCTGATGGATTTCTTGTCTATGGTATTGTTAGCGGTGCTGTTCTGTGACGCAGTGTTATTGACCGGTGTTGGCTCCGTGTGATTGGCTGCCTTGCTCATCTTGCTGTTTACAATTGGCGGGAGCTCCTACACCACAGATGATAAAACTTTAACAAACATGCAACAGCGCCACACTCAGCCATATGAACAAATTAGATATTTCATTAATAATTGTTGGTATTTTTGCGCGTTGATACAATTATACTTTAAATATATAGAAATCTGTAAACATATGTATAAATAGATATTTTAAAGGGTTAATTATCATTACGTGCCAATATGCATATCGATAAGCAACATTCATCATGCAACATCGACTTGCGCAAAATATAAGGAAAAAAATAAAATAAAAACATTTCTAATGGGCAAAATATATGAAGCTCGCTCAAAGATCGAAATGAGAATGACCCACATTCCCGTTACTTTTAAAGAATCAACATGCAAATCCTGAAAAGGCATTCAACTAAGGTTTAACAATTTTAAAGATATTTATTTTTCGTATTTCATTCTCATTTGAATCCCATAAATGGGCCTAACCACACGTCGTACGAGTTATAAAATTTTATCGTTTGTTCTTTAGACACTGTATAGATATAAAACAAAAATACCTATCACTTTAAAGGACTTACGCGTGGTACAAATGTGCTTAGCCCTTGGTAAACTCACACCGTCATATTTTGTTTGTCATCGGTACTAATTCGATGGGACTTCAACTTGTAATTATAAGTACACTTAAGGATTGACTTACAAAATATGTCCGTTCAGGTAAAATAATAAAAAAAGTACTGCACATGCGATCTCACTCGACTTACATACAAAAATACAATTAATTTAAAGATAATTCTATATTGTAAGTAAAAATCTCAAATATAGCACAAATTTAATATTTTCATGGTATAAATATTTAGAATCGAGTGAGCCACATATTCAGCGGTGCAAGGGACGTACGTCTTCGCTGACGGGCCGTTGGTTCAGCAACGTGATCGGTCCGGTGGGCAGGCTCTCCTTCGACTTGCCCTTGGCGATGTCCCGGAACTCCTCCGTGTATTCCTGGGTCGATACACGCGGTCAAGCCGACACGAACGTTTATTTACGGGACGATACGTTAGGATTTTGATGATTATGACAATATTTCAACAATTTTAAATCTCTATGATTTCATTAAATTATTACGTGGAATAGTTCAATAGTTTAATTTAATCGAACTTAATTTCAGTAATTCGATTAGATTATTGCAATTAGTTCGTTGCTCAAAATTATGACTTATAAGTTGTTTAGTTCGATAAAAGCGAACTTTAACATAAATAGTTCGAAAATATTTCTTAAAATATGTATTTAATTCTGAGAAATTCTATTCAAAATCCCAACATTTCATCCCGTGAAAGCAAACTCAAAATGAAACAAAATTAAATTAAAGAAAACAAAAATTGGGCACTTCCATTCAAAGCTGGTGAACATTTTGCGACAACAAGCCACGCTGTGTTCAACTATGGGGTCAACTTTACCATGCTTTTGGTAGTTTTTAGGTGACATAGGCATGGTATGTTTCAAATGGAGTTAGAATTAGTTTCACAGACTTGGCTAGTATTAATTATTATTGAAGAGTTAATTCAATCACTTAGGAAAAGCTGCAGCTTGTCATGTTCACATTCAGAAACTATTATTATTATTTCTATGATGATATTTACATATTTGTACATGGAGTGTGAAGTAGTGATGGGCTTAGATAAAGGAAGAAAATTAGATGATTTTTTTAAATTAATGTGTCGAACGATTTTACTTTATTTTTATAGATCATGCGTTGAATTCATTCCGTTTATTTGTCAATTATATTAAATATCGAAGTGCATTTTACTTGTTCATTTAACAAGACAACGAGTCTACTTTAAATCCAATTTAAATTAATTCTTTCCGTGTTTTATAAATGTAGTGCAACTTGCCGTGCTTGATATTTGATAAATTGTACGTAAAACGTAAAGTGCGTTGTATTTGCATTATCTACGATCAAAACCATCACGGTGTACGCCCAAACCAGTGTCACGTGCTTCGATGAGATTCTCTATCGTGCCTTGTCTATAATATACCATTGGTCATTCTGGCGATTGACAGAGCTGTGTTTGCGGTTTTTGCAACAGTGTGCGTGCGATCCCTAAACAAATGGTCCTTCGAGCCGGGCGAGATTGCAACATGCGATTGTTTTATCCCCTTTTGTTGTGATTCGATCTTCCGGTAGTGCATCATCGGAGCTCTGAAAATCGCCGCACCTACACCGTGACGGCGTACCAGGTAGGAGTTGGTATAATAGCAATCTCCGTTATACACGCTAGTCGTGTCGGAGGGTGCGACGCGCCGTTCCCTGGCCTCCCGTGCCTCCCTGAGGCAGATGGCCGGGAGCAGCAGTCGCAGGCGGCTGGCGGCTGCCGAGAGCAGGGCTCCGTAGGGCGCCTGGCGGACCCTGCGCGCCGTGCCCGCCACGTGCTGCAGGGCCACGGACGCAGCGCCCGGGAGGTATTTGTATCGGATCGGCTCGGTGGTCTCCGACGGTTCGTCCTATTGAACATTCGTGTCTAATACCTCTTTTCTGTTTTTTTATGTGACTGTTTGGCGCTTCGCCGTTGCTTTTATTCGTGTTTAATGTGCTTTGTTTGTTTTTTCTGTTTTTCTCTGTTAAAATGTTTTAAACCAAATTGTTTGACGATTCGTCAGTTAAGTTAAAATGATTCCTAATGAACATTGTAACAGTTTTATTCTGTTTGGTTGGTGCCAAATTTGGTTATGTTTATGCGTTGCGTTCGGAAGTTTCGTGAATGTTTTGGCGTGGCGCCTATCTCTTGTTTATTTGATGTTTTCCTGTTTTGAACGTGATGCGCCAATTTTTTTGTGGCTTTAGCAATAATAAAGTTTTATTTGTTATTGACTATGGTATTGAGTAATATGAATTTAGTGTTTTATGTCTTTTTACTGTTAAAAATTCATTACAAATATTTGTCCCTATCCAATATCCCTCGAGATCAATTTAAGTTACCCCTAGAGCGGGTAGTTTTATTAGCAATTTGCGCCGACCGACATCAATCCTCCCACGTTACATCGCTTCAAACTTTATATATTACCCCTTCGCCAATACACTTAAACTCCCTTAGTCTTTGCTGTATAATTTTACAGTTTGATTGCGTCTCGAATGATAAGTTATAATTATATTAGAGTATTTTAGGATATTACGCGTTATTGTTATCTGTATTAAAATGTTTGTATAGAAGATTTGAAAATCAATTTAAATTTACTTTTGTAGCACGTTTTTCATACGAATCTCTCTTCACAGTGTAATAATTCTGTATATTTTGGAAGTTGGTAAACTCGTTTGCGGCACACTTGTTTGCTCAGAGATTTCGTAACCGCGCACAACTTGATCAAACATGGCTCAGTCAATGTAAACGTTAGTTGTTGACTAAAGAATTAACTGAAGGTTTCGCTAACTACAATAGTCTCTACGAAGAAATTTCGAGGCCAACTAGAAGCAGGCTGTTAACTGAACTAAGGTTGGAAAGTCAGCCAATCGAGAGAGAGATACTAGAATGTTCTAACATGCGTAGTTTTAAAGAGAAGCGTTAGGCATAGAGAGGGTATGGTCACAATGTGTGAGTGATACCTCGAACTGTGGCCACGCCATGGCCATGTTGACTCCGTGGTTGTTGGCCCACCATTTGAGGTCCTTCTGGTGGTCCGCGTTGTTTATCGTGTGGTGGAACTCTTCGTATATTTGTGGTAATCTGGAAATGTGGCGGCAATTTATGTAGATAGAGCTGTATTGCGTTCAATCATAATTTTACGGATAAATCAGAATATCGTCTGTGCGAAATTTCTTGAAAAACATAACTTACAGTAATTTTAAATATGAGTCATACTCAATATTAGTCGAAATACAAGTTTCACTTATTATTTTATTCTTATTTCCGGCATACTTCCCTAAGTATATTCTAAAGAATTATACAATATATCAAAGGTATTACAAAATACCGTATCAGAGATTCTACTACTCAACTTCTAGCTTTAACACTTACGTGGGCTCCTGGCTGATATTCAAGCACTTGTGGAAGCTGAACAGCACATCTTTGAAGAACGTCAACCGCTGCGCCTCCATCTGCTGACAGCGCTCAAACACGCCGGTCATGTCCTCTATATACCGCGGATTATACGCCGTGATCTCGCTGAGGGCCGCTTGGTACTTGTCCCTGCTCTTGGTCACGTCCTCGCGACACTTGGCCACGCGCTCCGCCATTTTCTTCACCTGCGAACGGTCCGACTGTTATCAGTGTAACGTGTTAGTCACTGGCTCGGATGGGGCGCTAATGATAATATGTTTATGGGATATACTTTGATACTTTGTGAGGAAAGTACTAATCGATATATTATAGGGAAAGGAACTAGCATACCATATATACGGATAATAGTACAAAAACTAAAGGTCAATTGCATAATAATATTGAACAAATTTACGGGGCAAAATACAAGTTAAATGTAATAGATTTAGGTTGCCGTGAAAATTACTTGAAAACAGTACATAAAATCAACATTTTTTTTAAATATTTAAGCGTTATTCAAAATACGTCAAATAACGCCTATAACGCCCTAACGCCTCACTATTTTTTTTACATCGCGGACTACGTAAATAATAACATATTTAGACGAAAAAGCGCCTTAATTTTCTTATTTCCGAACCCACTAAGCCGGTGCGCGTCACTCCGTGAACCAACCCCTCCGGGCCCTCCTCGTCTGCTTGTAATTACATTTATTCGCACCTGGAAATAAGCTGGTTGACGGAGTTGCGCGTCTGGCGTGTAATGTAAAAACAGATTTCAGTTATTCGCAATATTTTTGCTGCGGTGTTTGTGTTTGTTTTGGATTTTTATTACAAAATAAATTTATAATTTTGTAATTAATATTTTAATATCATATAGTTAAGTAATCAAGCTTTTGAAAAGTTATCCTAAAATTTAATTAACAAAGCATAATTATTATGAATTTGGCTCTAGCATTAGGTGTTTCACACGGGATAAAAGCAATGTCCATATCAACTATCCATTAAAATATATCCTAATGTATGAACTAACGTGTGAAAATAATTAAATAAGTATTTCATAATTCCACCTTGCAAGCCGTAAGCGAAATTCGTTTCCGAGAGACTAGTCCAAATCCGCCCTGAGGGAAATCTGTCGCTTTTGAAATAGTTATATCGAAGTTTATCCGATGTGACAAAACTGTAATAACATTTTACTTAATATATAGTTTTATGTAAAACGAACTATGTTGTATGTAGAGTATGTATAAAGATTATGGTAAACAGAGCACTGAGATTAACTTTGTGCAAAGCTGCATAAATTTTCTTTATAAAAGGGTAGGGTAATTTCCTAAGAAACGGCTTTGTAGATGTGGAATTTAAAACCAAATAATACTAGCATAAACGCTTAGGTAACAACTAGCATATGATGAATATTTATATTTACAGATAATTTAAAAAACACACATAATACTACTTTTACACAGATAAATTAATAGCATTACAATGTTTCTAGCAACAATCACTCCCTTACCAATGTGTCTCTCTGATAGCGTATGAATAAAACAAAAACGTCACCAATGAGAACATAGACTAGATGAATCTAAGATGCTAGCTAGGTTGATGACTGAATTATCATAAATCTCTCATCTAAATTACTTATAATTACCTATTGGAAAGTTTTCTTTTAGGAGTTAGTTATACCATGTTTAATAAACTTTAAAATATAGTTAAATTATACAGATCACTTCTTTAAACATCTTTTGGCAAAGCAGAAGACAGAAGAATGATGACCAAAAATATTAAATCAAAATCTACCTATATTTAATTAGTAACTAAAAACCCTATAATTCCTAGTCTTGCTCTTGAAATTTTGCCAAATAACCTTCTAGTCCTTCGACACAATTAAGGAATTTACTCAATACAACCACTCATATCATTTGACCATTAGGTACCAATCCAGAAAACGATAAACACATCATACACACGCACTTACCCTTACTTCTACAGCCATAAATCTACACATACATACATACCTACATACATACATACATATTTTCCAGCTAGTTACACACATACAATGCATTCGATACATTTATCGGTCACTGCTGAGTGCTGGCTGACGGCCAAGCGTCAATGACAATGCCGCGTTGTGACCAGATGTTCGGGGTTCATTGTCCAAATTTACACTAGACTACATTACGATTCGTATATCTAAGGTAAGTATAGATGCATAGTTTCTTGCTTTGTAAAAAGATTTTGCTGATTTCCTTACTTGGTTCTTATACTTCATTACATTTTTGCACTATCTAATTACACAAAACATACTAAAAGCCACTTGCTTTTCATAGCTTCTTTAACCTTCATAATACGAGGTGTGGATGAAATATTAATTTGGCTTTAATGACCCTTACGAAGAAGCGATGACAATCTTTGTGTCGAGCCATGATCAAGTTTGAGTTTAGCGTTAGTTTGCACTTAAGACGAGCTTGCTTGCCAAGAAATTTAAAAAAAATACTACGTAAAATAATGTCGCAGCAATCATTGGAAAAATGTATTGGTATTTTACGAGCCAAGTCGTAAACAAGAAACGATTGAGTCCACTTTTTCGTATCGGCAAGGGAACTTATTTGATTAGACCGAGCTTATTGCCTTTGAATAAACAAAAATATATACAGTTAGATACTTATAATAAATACATAACTTAATAAATTGGTTACCAGTGTCAATGTATACGAATATAAATCTTACTAAACGTGTAGGTACTATACAACTGTAAAATATCTACTATTGTGTCGAATTCATACTACCGAGTGACACGATCAATACGGAGTTAAATACATGGTAAAAACATTGCACTGTGAAAAATTATATAATTTTGAAATTAAGTCTCCGCACACCCATAACTGACATTCAAAGAAACGTATGATTTCCATTGCAGATTTACGATCAGTCATAAAGTCCTTCATTCTAAATCTTCTTCCATACAACTATCTAAAAAACTAGATCTAAAAAAAAAGGGTAGTATTTAAACGAGTGACTGTAAATTAAAGTTTTAGTTATCAAAAATAATTAATTGGGGTAACAGAATTACTAAGTGAGCGACTGACTGCGAGCGATGAAAAATTAATAGATCAGCAACTAACAAACATTAATTTGCGTTACATAAAATACAAAATGAGCAGCTTCATAATATTTGAGCGACCTAATATTAATTGTTTGAGTGACAAAATTACGCCTTGTATTATATTCATTATTTGGCATATGATTTATTCAGTAGAGTGGCATTTTATCTTAATCGAGGTATTTCGAATAGAAAAATCACTTTGAAAAATACTATAATGGACAGAGTAGGTACTATCAGTTCAATTTGTTTTTGAAAGTTTTATCAAATAACTATTTGAACAATTTATTCTAGTGTTTTTAGTTGCTCTAGGTGAGCGTAATTTAGTCGCTCACTTAGTAATCTATTCGCTCAACTAGTAATTTAGTCGCTCATATAGTAATGTAATCACACAGTTAGAATTCTAATATATCAAATGGATTAATCACAATCCTCCTTTAGTACACTCAATCTGTATTTTATTATCAACTAATGTTCGTTGCTTGTTTAGTTTATTTGTCGATTACTCAAATTCATACTGCTCAAGTTATTAAATCAGTATCTCATAATCAGTCGCTCACTTTATTTTCAGTCGCTCGTTTTATTATTCCCCAAATAAAAATACATCACAATACCTACACGAGCATCTCTAACACGGGATGTATGGCCTCGCCGCGGGCGACATTAAACGCTTGTGTTCACTTGGGAAGAGACAATGCCTACACATGTTTCCTCTTTCTTCGGAATATTAAAACGTTTTCTGCACCGAATATTAAATTTCCGAATAGTTGCTGGTTACCTTTTAATGAAACTTGCTTTTTTCTTGTTAAAACAAGAAGCTTTTACAAAGATTTAATATAACAACCGGATTATAGATTAAATATCTTTTCGTAAATATTATAGTCTATAATAGTAGAATAACAAAGCTACTTAGAATGGTACCATTATTCTTCTAGCTAGTACGAGATAGGTTTTTAAATAGCATTAGAACCACGTATCAAAGCACTTCTCTCTTCCCCTAATCCCAAACTACCCCCAATTCTGTAAACTTAAATCGATAGCTATCAAGAGCGATATCATCTCAAGTTAGACGCAGGATCGCACGTGACAGAGGCTGAGGGACCGAGCCTCTTGTGTGGAGGGCCCAGAGTTATGGGACCACTTTAATGAACCAAGCTATTATATACCTTTTGTAAATTGTAGTACATAATTATGTCGATTTGTGTAGTGTCATTTGATATAGTAGTTAAATCTTATATATAAAATTCTCGTGTCACAATGTTAGTCTGCATACTCCTCCGAAACGGGTGGACCGATTCTCATGAAATTTTCTGTGCATATCGGGTAAGTCTGAGAATCGGCAAACATCTATTTTTCATATGTACCACGGGCGAAGCCGGGGCGGACCGCTAGTCTTGATATAAAATTTATGTAATGAGATATTTTTTGTTCCTTGAGAAAGTAAATCCAAAGATGTGTATACCTGAAATAATTTAAGATTTTTTTTGTGATTATAAAAATAATTCTATGGTAGTTTTATTTGATTGATTGAGCATCCCTCATATCAATCAGTCTTTAATTTGCCCATTAAAAAGGACCTATTTTAGTCACCTTACGTACTAACTTAATTAAAAATAATTTTGAAATCAAGTCTATTGTTACAATTGCAGAAACGGTACATTTTTATCGTAAATTTCGAGTGCAGTAAAATTTTCCATATCAAAAGGTGCTCCTTAACTAAACAATTGACTGACTATCTGACACAAATACGTGAGACTTGTTTGATACTGATTTTATAAATAAAAATTTTACCTTTACCTACGTCGTATTTCATTTACACAACCTAATATTTTTTTTATAAAGTAACTATATTTTTTATTTGAAAGCAGTTATGTTTAACTTTTAACTAGCATCATATTATGTAAAAACAACCAAATTAATAATCTCTTACAACTATAAACTAAATAAATCACCGCGCTCTATCTTTTTGAATATACAAATATTTATAAAATTAAGGCTAACAATAGCCACTCAAACTACAATAGACTTGACGACGTGACGCACCCGCCGCTGACTCGACAAAAATATAGAAAATCAATAAACTTATAACGTATTTAAGGTTACACGTTTTCATTTTATTAATTAGATATGATGATTTTTTTTATAGCCGAACGCGTGACATGATATTGCAACATGAGACATGAATGAAAATATTTGATATAGAGAAAATTGTTCTGATTTACTTTGAAGGATCATTAAATCTATAACCTTTACTTAAATTAATAATAACTAACCAATTAAATTATTCCAACATAGATACACACGTACAATATTCTTTCGTTTGTTGGTTTTGCAATAGGTACGTACTAGGTACGTATTACTGATAAATTTGTTAATACACTTAATGTTGATAAATTTAAGATAATTGAATAAAATAAAATTTTCATTCATTAATTTTATATTTTAACTTTAAAAAGTAACAGCTGCAAAATTGCTCATAGAATTATTGACCATCGATAGCAATTTGGCATCACTCCCAACTCAAAAGTGTCGCATAGTTTAACGAACGATTCTTACGTAAAAATCGCCGACTATAATTCAATATTAATAGCCAGCTTCACAACTTCTGGATATGTTCTGTTTAGCTTAGATGTGTTAAAATGAAAAAATAATATATGAAAATATACTCCAAAGTGGGATATCCTAATAATTTACCAATATGCTTTTCTCTCAATTGTTAAAAGTGAAAATATAAAATAAGATCGTCGATTTTACCAACAATTTCCGTCTGTTTAAAAATGTAATTGACATACAACACTGCACTGCAAAAACATATACAGTAGCACCTCGTTAAGTCGAACCTCGATAAGTCAAAAACCTCCAAATCTCGAAAAAATGTTCTGTTCCCTTCCCTTCAAACCCGAAAACCTCCGTTACTTGAAATATTGACCCTCTGTTAGTCGAAATTATCACCGAGTACCTTCAAGCCATTTTGGTACATATTTTCACTCTATAACTCGAAAAATTAAATTTGACCTCTGTATCTCGAACATAGCAACGTTTTATTTTACAACCTTTATAACTTGATCATTTGGAATTTATTACTTACCTCTATTGTTTGAACAAAAATAAGTGACTGCCTTCAACAACTTGCCGACAGTGCAAGTACATTATTGTTTCTTAGAAAAAATTTTAGGAGTATACGATAATAAATTTGTCCATCAGAAGAAAAAGAATTTTCTGCTCTTTATAGATTAGACAATGCTAGAGAACAACCAAATTATCTAAAGCAAAAAAAAATACTGACTTTTTTTAATCTTTATTTTAAACTGATTTGAAATAATGTTGATTTGTAATAAATAAAAACATGTTTGTCACCTCTGCAAGTTGAATTTTAATGTACTTTACCTCTCTAACTCAAAATTTATAAGAATAAACCTCAAACTCTTTATGTCGAAACAAAATCCGCCTAAGTCGAAATCCTCCATAAGTTGAAAACTCTATAACTCGAATTATTTGGCGTCTCCCTTGATATTCGACTTATAGAGGTGCTACTGTATATTTACCTATATATATGTATGACACTACATAAAAAGGTCTGAATAGTCTTTCAGTGATTTTACCCCCTTATTGATTCTCTTAATACTTTAAAAAGTATTTGACATACAATCCTAAATATCATATCCTAAATATCACAAGAATGTTATCTATTAACTATCTTAAGCAGGCAGTCTTACAGATAGTGCATGTATGTCAAGGTGTGAAGTGGCCAAGGGCGACACGCTGCATGACCACAAGGACGGTAATTTCATGTGTTGCAAGTTGTTGTATAATAGATACAATGTTTGTATTCCTTATAATGTTACTTGATTGTATCTGTCATTATCTCGAAAAGTGTTTTTTTTTGCAACGTACTACTATCATAACAACTTATTGCCATTAATAAAAATGTTGAATTATTTTCTAAGATAATATAATTTTGTAGGTATTGAAGTGAATAAGTAAGTAGGTAGCCCTAAAACTAAAATTATATTAGTACATAGTAGGTCCTACCCGAAATCAGGATAATTCAACTTCATGTTAAAAAAATCTTCCTGATTTTAATCAATACCTACATTTTTAAAAGTAATTAAGACAAGTTTTACATTCATTTTGTGGCCCTTTATCAAGCACATATTTATAGAGACTATATAAGCACTATACACAGACACACAAACTATGTACTTGCACAAACAAGGCCCTTAAATCATTAGTAAATTACATTTCTCATATAAAATCTCAAGCACAAGCCCTCAACGCAGTCTCATCTCACCCTACAAGTAGACCACTCGCATTCTGGGTCAACATATAATTATACCGTAATGAACATATCATACAGGTAAATATTTCCATAATCGGAGGACAGTTACAAAGTTGTTGTGGAAAGGTTTCCTAGTAAATGCAGATAAGATTGTTGTTGATTACTCATTTAATTGAGTACAGGATATGTTTTAATTTATATATTGGCAATATGTCTTGAGATTTAATTAAGTGTTACTTAATTTTCTGTAACCAAAATAAACCAATTTTTATTCAATAGTGTATCAAAAAACTAAATATATCAATTATTAAGTGTACAGACATATGTGTGTGTGTGTGTTTACAATTAAGTGTATGAAACGAAATAAAACGAACCATAAACGAACATTAAAATGACATAAGAACGCTCATCTATACTAGCTCCTTTTGTAATTTAAGACTAGCTCTAAAATAATCTACATAATATAAATTCTAAATGCCTAGCATACAGTTTAGGTATACTAGATGAGCTGACGCCTAATTCCCCGCCTTCCGCACACCAGTGGCATTTCTAGGTCACAGCCAGTGTCTGTCCGCTATTATGAGAGTATATACATATAAAATGTATGTATTGTAGTACGCTACAATAACCACTGTGAAAAGTCTCAACGAATAAGGTAATTTTAGCTAAAAGCTCATTTTTACTCATTTATTTTTGGCTACATTTTGTTGAAAGTTATTTCTAATGTTCTATTTATAGCGGCGAAAATAGAAAAGTCGTCGTTTCATTTATAATTGTAAAATTGTGAATAACAACATGAAATAGAAATGAGAACGAAGCCATGTAGGCTGTTCTTTGTTACAGTTTACCACAATTTCATTAGTGTAATACAATAATAAAATATTAAAAAATTTGATTCTACCAACTTCGCTCTAACAAAACACTGCATAAATACAAATTTTCCGCGTCTAAAGAGTTTTTTGAAGACAAAAAACACTTTCATAACTCGAGGCAAAATACTTCGAAGAAAACAATCAAGCTGTCATAACAAGAAATAAGTACAACCTTGCTGCGTAAAAAGCGTATTCTGACGACTGTTTTTAGAAGCGAACGAACATTTTCATTTAGTTAACTCCAAGCAAAATATACCAAAAGTATGAAGCAAATAAACAAACTGTATGGAATAAGTAGGTACAGTCTTTTTGACTGAACTTCCGACGAGTATTTTCATAAAAGAAATAGCAATTTCATCTTGCCCTAAACCCGAGGGAAAACACACCAAAATTTTCACAGACCACCAAACTGTCAAAGAAACAAAATAGGTAAAAATGGCCCCTTCACTCCTATAAAACTTTAGATATACGACACCAGTACCACCTGTAACCACGGCTAGCTAATATTTAATGATGCCAGAATGTTGGCAAATTGCTTTACCGTCCACCAGGGAACAACATAATATCTGGCTGCCGAAATTTGTTACTACTTGTTCGTTATTTACAGTGAAATGGAGTGCTGGGTAGGTAAGATGGGAACATTAATGTAGGATACATATTTTATGAAAATTAAGCTAATTAAATTTAAAGTGTTAGCGGGTACATTACTCTCAAAATTAATAAGTTTTAATGGTTGTTTATTGAAATATTGTTAATCGTAATTTACGCTACAAGAATAAATTAATATTTGTTTGTTTTTTTGCTGAACGATTTGAAAAATTGCTTTATCTTTAGAAAGGGAATGAAAGTGTGATGAAATAATTAGATAATTAATGATATACCTCCTAACTATGGTTTTAAGAAAATTCTAGATTTGTTAGAAAAAGCCCTTTATACATTTTGAACTGAATGAGGAACAATTGTTACGTAGAAAACATTAATAAAACATAATATATGTATTCCGCATTGTTATTTTGGAATGCAATTTGTACGAGAATTATGTATGTTGCAATATTTCTCATGCATTATTATACTTAAAATTAAAAACCTAATGTTTTTGTTCCTGTATATAGGACGGACGCATTACAAAGATCTTTCGTTTAATTTTAAAACTGTTGTCCTGTACTGACCAATTTTCTTAACGAATAAAACCTTTTTTGCAATTCTCGAGAAAACCACTAAATAAATTAGACTAGTAATTTTTCTAATGATACGAGGAATTAAGATGAACTCTCCGATACATCTCAAGCTTAAATTAAGCAAAGTTTTTACGCTACAGCGCGTACCAAAAAATATACAAACATACATGACTCTCCAAAAACATTATCCTCCTCCTTTAATTCCATCCAACAATTAATACTATTCTCACTTCATCCAACAATAAATAAGAAATAATTAAACATACACCATACACCTCTTGTGCACTTGGCCATCTCTCGTTGCATCCAACACGCACACAAACACGCACACACACCTACACACACATCACAAGCCGGTTCCGTTCACACTGCACCCACACGACATAACAGGTGTCCCCAAAGCCTACTTGCTTACATAACACGACTTACGACGCGGTTACGTCACGACATAATTGTCGTGACGAGTCGAGCACTCGAGTATAGGTTATCGTCTTTCATGTAATTTCATTTCTGTATGTTTTAATGCAATCTTTTAATGCAATTTTCGGTAATTTTTTCCACGTTAATAAAACTGGCTATTCATAAATAACATTTTATATCTACGATGTACTTTTTTCACAAAAGAATTGAAACCTATCATAACAAATGTTTCATTGATATATGTATTTAAAATTTCATTTATTCAAATTATTTTAGAAGTAAACTTTTAGAAAAAGCATAACACAAAGAAAATAACAAACACAAAATACACATACATACTTGTACGAATACATTCTCACATCTCGGACATACAGGGTGATGCGAAATGTCATCCTTGCGGAAACTCAAGGCGCAATTTCGAGCACAGAACGTGATTATGAAAAGAAACGCCAGACGCTCTTTGTCGACTGCTAAGTGTGTACTGTATATACAGGGTGATTATTTTTAGGGCACGTTGTTCTTGTGTATAGGTTTGCTATTAAATTGTTCGTAAAAATAGACTAAAGTTTTTCATCAAATAGACTATTCAATTATTCATTTAGTAAAATCATATTATTTTCATTATTTTTTTTTGTTAACGGATTTCGAGATTTGAGGTGTTTTAATGCCTTCTACAGTCAACACACCGCTGCACGCTGTCAGGATAGATCAGGATATATTCAACCATCGATAACAATAACACAAAATAGTACTTAATCCCGAGTTTTTACACAATCAATCGTATATTTGTATTTGACGCGATCTGTCAATGGTAATGAAGAATGATGCAGACTCGTGCCGGTTACGCGTCGTAATTAATTACGCGCACCCTTATCAAACAGGCTTTTTGCTCTACTTAAGTGATTAGATATTAATTAATTATCGATACACTGTACTTATTTAATATGAGAATAATGTAAAGCATATATTCTTATATATAAAAATGAATCGCAAAATGTGTTGGTAAGCGCATAACTCGAGCACGGCTGAACCGATTTCGATAATTCTTTTTTTATTATATTTCTTGAAGTACGAGGATGGTTTTTATGTAGAGAAAACGTAAATATGTACCACGGGCGAAGCCGGGGCGGTCCGCTAGTAATAAATAGATTCAGCGTTAATTGAAAAAACGCTCATAAAACACTAAGAGACATAAAATTCATTTCTTAAAACATAGTCTAACCAATCAATTATGTTTTTAGTTAATGATCAAAACACATAATTGTGTTTAGCACTTACACGTGCAAACTTATACGCAATTAGATAATCCACATGTGTTATTCAAAGAGAATTATTAGATACATCAATACTATCTCATCTTGTCATCTAAGCTATGTAACCTGTATCCTGATATTGTCACGGTGAATGCACACGCGACAGTCGGCCGTGACAGAATACAAACAGGTATAAAGTGTCGATATGTGTGTTTGTTTGTGTGTCTACATATTACGAACATAGTATCCGAGGATCATGATATATCAAGTTTATTTATTAAAAAAATTAAATGTCTTTACATGCCCAATGCGATACAGACAAATTGATCAACCGTAGTAAAAATACAAACACAAGGAAACATACACGCACACACTTCATTAATATATTTTTTATTATTAACAGAAATACTAAATTTATCACGTATCTACATTTGGGAAAATTGTACCAATTCAGATTGATAAAGTAATATTTATTACAGTATATATAAATTGAAACATGTTTCAATCATTCACCAAGAGAGCATGTAACACGATATTTGTTACATATTAACGGTATCGCTGGTAGCTGGTTATGTGATGTTATTTCAGTCGCCAATTAGTAATAATGTGTTCGACCATGTACATAATTGTAATACGAAGGTAATAATGACTAGATTTAACCAGAAAAAATAACACAAATTTATAAACACCCTTTAAGTTGTATATTATTATTTCATTTTAGTGAAAATAAATACGTTTTTGTTTTAAAAAATAAGGAGTGATATCTATGACGATCAATCCTAAAATTAATGTTTCAACTTTAATAAATAATAATAAATAAATAAATAAAACATTTATTAAACAATTATATCTTTAACTTTAAACAATTATATCAGCCAATTCACATACTCCAATATTTTTACACATTGCTATTCAATACGTACGATTTACGAAACTTCAAATAAGTTACCAAGTCAATATTTAAACGCGATAAACGACCAATACTACACAGGTTTTTGCAACTCAAAAGCTTTCAAACCGATCAATGATCGATCACTCGCAATAACATTGATATTGCTTTACACAAAGCTGACAGAGCTCAAACGATTAGCCGCCGGCTATTTGGTACATCAAAGTTCAAAAGCTCTCGTAGAATGTCAATAACTCGCTATTGAATACATATGTACATTGTACAGGGGTAAATTCGCGTATATAACGTTCTCTTGTACTAAACTAAATAATAAATAATACGTAATATTTGTAAATAAACAAAGCTTGTAGCAAATAGCTAAGCTTGACAGTAGATGAATACACATGAAGATATAGAATTATAGACACTAGAAAAACAATGTTAATCACCATGATTTTTTGTTATAGGGTTCCAACATTATATAAAATACAACAACAACTTTTAAACCCGTCATTATAACATTATAATAGTTACAATTTCCTGTACTAGGTATCGAATAAAATAACTATTTTTTCTTGTTCAGTGTGCGCGGACCCTAATCTTAGACCTAGTGCACACGAGTTATGCAACAACACAATGTAACATCGAGATGTATAATCGCTCATCGATATAATCGCAAAGGTCAAAATTAATTTGCAACCGTACGAATTTCAAGCTTTGATTTATGTGATATCATTCTACATATTTTATACATAAAATAATAAACATAAATATCATTTTTGCAACACATTGTATAATTTACGTAATTATACAGTGTGTTCACAGATTTATGGTTATGGAAAAATAAATATTTTGAGGATAAATATCGCATTTGCGTTTATTTGCTAATTGATATTTAAGCAATCAAGAAATACGTGAGTTTACATATTCAAAATAACATTACTATGGTTTAAAAGTTTAAACTAATTAAAAAGTCACGTAGGTACGAAAAAAAGGAAAACATGGTCACCCTACCGCACATAATTATATAATCAATTAAACAGAACGAATGGGTAAACATCTTGTGACACTACACTAGCACTTTTACGTGATTTGTTTGTAACTATTTCATTTACTTAACGAACAAGACACATCATTAGATACGTTTCAACGCCTGGCATTGTCAATAGGGTGTCATGGGTTTTTGAAAATTGGGGATTTTAATTTAAAACTATAATATTATCAGTTTAAAACGAGTATCTGTATACGTGTGTTTGATTGAGGCATCATAGCTTGCAAATGATTGAACTCTATTGGAAACTCAATTATTGCTTAGACCTAGTATTGTACCTAAGCTTGAATAACATCGGCAAACCTACTACCGAGATAATTAGGTGTAATACTCAAGCTACTATGTTTTAAATGCGTTTGTACATCCCATTTCTTGGCCTTTATCTTTATCTGTATTCCATAAATAACTTTTTCAAATTTTATAATTAAAATGCGGTTGACAATATCCACGAATCGTGCCCATTGCAAAAAATACCCAATCACAAACAACAGAGTGTGGGGGACACTCGTATCCATGACGTCCTAAGGCGTTTAAAAGAGAATTAAACCGTTAATTGGATCCCCGCCTATTCGTTTTGTTGTGACTTATCTAATTAGATATTTTCCACGCAAATAGACGCAAATTGAATCGCTATAGACGGCTTTGTACTTGACAGGGGATCGCTGGTAATGCTATAATCAAATGTAGTAATTAAATGGGACCTTAATTGGCTTTAAGGGTGATGGAGGTGATGGTGTTTGGGAGATAGCAGACTTCACTCGTGTGGAAAATGGATGAAAATACGCTGTGAACTAAGCCAGATTATAATGTTTCTATGGACCAATTTTTGTCTGAATAAATAAATCCATCCGTTCATCATCGCAAACGCTCTCTTTTGTAAATTATATTACAGTTCGATTCAAACTTAATGGCGGTTCGGAAGTTAGCTGCGAGTGCGCGCAGGTACACTCAAGTTGACAATCCCGCTGATACCCAAAATTGCGTATTGCGCATTGGAAAGTACGATGTTCCGAGCCGCCATGCCATTAAGTTTGAATCTTACTGTACTAGCTGGGATTTAGCCTGATTTTAAAGGGTAGTAATTAACATTTAATAAAGTAACATGTACTGCAATGCAAATTAATTTTGTCACATATTCGTGTTACTATTCACCAAATATTCCACTTGTTTGACACTGTTCAGTTTTCATACCAAAATATTTCAACTCAGGTAAGCTCGTAGAGTGAACTAGAACTTATTTTAATAAAAGCTCACTTCATTATAAACAAAACTCCAACAAACGGCAACTTTAATGAAATCCCTCCAGCACAAACTCGAGTTGTTAATTTAAAATTATAACAGTGTGACGTAATTGGGATTATTCTCGTACGAAGTTATAAATACAGAGATATTGTTAGATTCTAAAAACATTTTCAAGTCTAAATATTACGAAATGCGTACATTTCTGATTAAAAATGGAAGACCTGCCCTTTATTAAGTATTTAATTTTGTATTGAACGTGTTATGTGTTTCACTGATCAATTACCTTTCCGGAGATTTACGCAACCCATGCAGTACTTTTTTCTTCTAGTCAGTTGTTAAGATCGAAATTATGGCCTAATACAAATAATGTGGCTTTGTGAATACTAATATTATAAATGCGAAAGTAACTCTGTCTGTCTGTCTGTCTGTTACTCAATCACGCCTAAACTACTGAACCAATTTGCATGAAATTTGGTATGGAGATATTTTGAAACCCGAGAAAGGACATAGGCTACCTTTTATTGCGAAATATGTACCACGGGCGAAGCCGGGGCGGACCACTAGTTGTGAAATAAATTTATACTAGGAACCAGATTTTATGATTCACTAGTAGAAATCGATTTTACCTTATTGGTAAAATAAAATTCAATGATTACAAATTTCTATCAAAAAAATTTTTTTTACAATGTCACAAATATCTATAAGCAAGAAAGTATAACAAAGGTCGCGTTTGAAACACCGAGACACGTTCAAGTGGCGCGAAATGGGGCAAGTGGTCAAAGAACTCCGCGGGTCGATATCCTGCCGGCCATGCCGACCTGGTACATCGTGTGCTAGACTTTCAACGCTGATCCTAGGCTAAGTTTAATCCTATAGTTTTAGATACTTTTATTTCAGATACTTGAGTTTATTATATATTGCATAATGCATATTCTATGGATAAAAATGAGTCCCTGTATCCCCTGGTCACGGCATCACGCGTGAACAGCTGGATGCATTACGATAATTCTAATTATATTATGTTATTTATGGTCAGGAGAAGGATCTTAGAAAGAAAAATTTAAGAAATTTGGACCAAATATTAATAAAATGCAGAAATCTTAACAGTTGATTAATCTTAACGCGTTCCGTTCGCGCGAAGACGGACAACGTCTGTCGGGTCAGCTAGTCATTTATGCATATCAATTAAGAACTTCACGGGTCGATATCCTACCGGCCATGCCTGATGCCACCCTGGTATATCGAGAGCTAGACTATCAACGCTATTACTAGGCTAATTTAATCCTAGAGAAGGCAGTGAGTGAAGTTGCTTTTAGTATCGGTTTTTTTATATTATACACCTTTTTATCAAAATCAATTAAGAAATCCACGGGTCGATTTTCTTGCTGGTCATGTTATCCTGGTACATCGCGACTTTCCGTTCACCAATCCTTGTTTAGTTTTAGACGCACACTGACTGATAGCTGAATTGAATTTGAATAATAGCGATTTAGTTTACACAGTAAGTTTTAATACCTAACTTTAATACAGAATAATATTTTTAAGTTTTCTTGATGTTTTTTTTTTCTTTTTTAATTACCTAATATTTTTCAATGTAATTATACACTGCTTCTACGGACTATCCTTTTTTCACTAAAGCAATTGAGAAACAACCGACTTATTCGATAATGGATTTGAAAAAGTGAATTAAACTAAAGCAAAAGCTGTTATGTACAGTATAATCCCTGCTGGAAGTTTTAAGGAAACTTCATAATTGGTTTTGAGTTGTTTAAGCGATCGTAATAGAACAACATTTTTAAATATTTTTTAGATTATTTTACTTACAACTCATTTGTTTTCTTCAGGTTAGTCGATAAAGAATATGAAAATAGCAGAAACCTCTCTCTAACTTGAGCATTAAAAGAGACTTGACTTTACTCATGTTTCTGCCCGTGGCTAAGAAAAAATAATTACAAAACTCTCTTCCTTTACTGACAGTGATTAGTAACATTTATACAAAAAAAAAAAAAAACAACTAATTCAGAATATCCATACTAATATTATAAATGCGAAAGTAACTCTGTCTGTCTGTCTGTTACTCAATCACGCCTAAACTACTGAACCAATTTGCATGAAATTTGGCATGGAGATATTTTGATACCCGAGAAAGGACATAGGCTACATTTTATTGCGAAATATATGTACCACGGGCGAAGCCGGGGCGGACCACTAGTAATTATTAATACTCTATGAATCACAAGAATTAGTGACAAACACGCAGTCGACCCAGATACGTCAAGTGCCGTAGAACTTTCATTAAAAATGCAAGCAGAAAAGAGAACCGTCCGCGCCAATAACTATTAAGTATTATAAGAAAATGGGCGCAAAGTTTTAATGTTCTTTGAATGAGGTTTGATAACATATGTCTCTTGTGTTGTTCTTTCGAAGTTATGAAAATTTAATCGAAACAGCGCTTCTACTTTGTTTACTTTAGGTATTAAGCAAAGAAACAGTTAATTTCTTCAATCATATTTTGTCCTTTAGTTTCTTTGGGCTATGATAACGACCTAACATTTCCAGTATGCTCAATCTACTAACCCATTATTCATTCCATATTGAATCAAGCTGAAACTTTCACGACGAGACTCGTAAAGTTCACGAGTTCGCTAGAGTTTGCGACTCGCAAACTAGTGGAAGTTCTATCCGAATTTCCTATGTAAATTGTAATGTTCTAAATGTAACCGTAAAGGTTTTGATATAGGCTCTTTTACCAATAACTATATTAATTGTCACCCACGTCAGCATTCTGAGTTTATCAACTTATCTGGTACGCGTTATAGACCTTCAAAAATTTATTTTTTTACATGAGCTCATGACATAGCACAGGACAAACTTGCAAGCGTGATTCAACCAACCTGGTCCGGACTGAGGGAGCTGTCCCCACTCGCGTTCCTCTCCTGGTTTTGCGCGGTGCGCTCCTGCTTGCACGCCGTGTGGTACTCCAGCCGCGCCCTCTCGACCTTCTGCAGGAGTTTGGCCCACGGCTTCTGCGCTTTCTTGAACGCTTCGTCCATTTCTTTCCGCTCCTTTAGTTGGATCATTGACTGTGGACAAATAATTAATTTTAGATTGCTTATAGAATTTAGACGAATAAAACAAAATAATTCATGTTTTTCAAAAAAGAGTGACGTAAAAGTCCTAATTAATAAATCCAAATAGTAGGTAATGCTACTGATTGTAGTGAAAACTTTCTGAACATAAAATTGCACTTCTATTCAAAATAGACATTGAAAGGAAAAGCTTTCAGCATTGAATTTTCATTAATTAACTTAATAAAGTTTGTACTGTCATCTCAAAATTCCAGCTCTCTTAACGAAAAAGTCGTATCATTCGCTATACACCTAACATTTTGAAACCTTTTAGCACGCATTCAATGCATCAACACACAACATTAAAACAAGTAAATCCAATTGACGAGTGCGTATGACACACCGTATGTTTGTTCATCATCTCCACACATATTGCACGTTAAATGTTATAATGTATGCGACATCATGGACCATCAGAGTAACCTTTGTTGGAACATATATGACATATTATCATAATATGTGCTAATTTTATGATTAGTTATGTAAATCACGCGTTGAAAATATCGTTTTCTTGGCGTTTTGATTGTTTTTTACTAGTTGCGTAGTCCGATGATATCACCCAAATATTTATATACGGTGCATTTTATAAAACATAAATGAATAATTTAGTGGTATGTCTGTAAAAATCTGTAAATCAGAGAATTTTAATGGAAAAAACACTTATTGGATATGGAAAGTATTCAACACATTGTAGAGGAAAAATTTATCATGAATCCAAATAGTTATGATACGTTATCATTGATGATAACATATTATTAATAGTAATAGAGATACACAATATACCCTCACAATCTTTATACACTATTAGATGATAATCAGAGAGAAGCAATTTCGATTCATCATTATCCTTATAGAATACTAGCTTTCCACCCGCGGCTTCGCCCGCGCAGTCAAAGAAAAACCCGCATAGTTCCCGTTCCCGTGGGATTTACGGGATAAAACCTATCCTATGTCCCGGGGTAAAAAGTAGCCTACGTCCTTTCTCGGGTATCAAAATATCTCTATACCAAATTTCATGCAAATTGGTTCAGTAGTTAAGGCGTGATTGAGTAACAGACAGACAGACAGAGTTACTTTCGCATTTATAATATTAGTATGGATTAGTGGAACAAAACCAATAAAAATATTACGAATGACAGACGTTTCCTAACTGTCATGTAATATCGAAGGTAAATATCAATATTCCCTTTTCTTAGCTAATCCAGTGCAGTATTCAAAAGTCAAGCTTACTACTGCCTATACTATTTTACTTGATCATAACCAATACAAATAGTGTCACATTAACCAGACAATCTTACGTAACTGTCACGTAACACCACTGCTAAACACCGCGACCGGTGTCACATCTCCTGCATCCGACCTTGTTGATAATAATTACCTGCATCACATTCATGTGTTTGACGTGTAAACAGCCACGGTATAATGATAGTTGCGTATGTGGTGTCGCATTTCTTCATTGATTATGATATTTATTGTAGTAATAAACTACTGTTTGAATGTCTATAAATAAACTACTATTTGCATATATATATCTCTTTAGAATTACGTAATTTAGATTAATCAAGGCAAATCTATTAGGAGTTGCTCTGTGTACCAACGACATAATTAAAAAAAATAATAATACATCATGACATCATTCAGAAAAATTTAATTGATGTAATCTTTTATAAAGAAAAAGATTACGAGCGAATTAATTTGATATCTGTATCCTTGTGTATGCTGGAAATTCTGTTTTCCACTAAAAAGTGTAGACCAATTATAAATAAACAGATAAACGTAAGACCTACTTATACATACTAAAAATATGATATAGATAACAATACTTTTGGTTGCTCAATCAAAATGTAAAGGTATTGAAATGAAGGATGAAAATTAGTATTGTAATTGGCTTGTCCATCAAAATGTGGACGCCATGCGAGCAAAACTGCGGCCGGAAATCTAGTTAATTTGAAACAAAACAAATACCGTGTCTTACTGTGCATATACATCAAACGAGCGAATGCTCATTCTAACCCTAGTGGGGGTGTTAATGTGCTGCAAAGCACGGAATACAAGTTTTCGTTTACAATAAAATATCACGAAAGAATAAATAAATAAATAAATATTATAGGACATTATTACACAAATCGACCTAGTCCCACAGTAAGCTCAATTAAGGCTTGTGTTGTGGGTACTAGGCGACGATAAATATAGTATTATATTTAATAAATACATATATGAATATATAATAATCTGGGTGTTATTATCTATATATATATAGATAATAACACCCAGACCCAAGAACAAATAATTGAGTTCATCACACAAATATTTGCCCTGACCGGGGAGCGAACCCGGGACCGTCGGCTCAGTAGGCAGTTACTTTACCACTGCGCCAACCGCGTCGTCAAAAAATGAAGAATGAAGAATGTTCGTGCTCTAGCTATAGCTCTAGCTCTATGTTCGTTTGATGTAAAGGCACCGTTATGAAAACTTGAAAACAATTTGACAATTTTTTTGTTTCCATCCGCTCGATGTGTTAAAATTATTTTATTTAGGGCCGATTTTTCAATACTTGGATAAAACTTATTCGTCGAATAATGTATAAAACTATCATTTTAAAAACGTATTCTAATTGCCCGTATTTGACAGTTTACGTGACATTTTAATATTATCGTGTAATACTTTATTGGACGGATAAGTTTTATCCAAGCATTGAAAAATCGGCCCTAAGTTCAATGAGTCATTTATTTATAGTCAATGAAAGCAACAATCTACATTACGTATTAGCTTTAATCCTTATTTTATTACGGTAATAAATACTCAATATAAATATTATATTATTATCTATACCAATTGTAATACGAAGCACAGACGTTATCGATATGTGAATGCGCTTATCAGTTCGTGCCTCGAATCGTGACAAATATCTTATCTTCGTCAGTTTTATCACTCAAGAACTACTTTTCACTTGCGTATGTGGAATTTACATTTCTTTGAGTACGAGTAAAGAGATATAACTTGAAAAATAGAAGCCACAACCAGCCTGAAACCAGAAATATCTACTGCATGGTGTTAAAAAATAATTTTTGGACTATGTATATTTATAGAAATATTTCCTACACAGCTATCTCTTACTATAAAACGAAATAAATATTGCACGACTCATAATGCGAAGTATTGCTCAACTACTATTGGTGTTAGAGTGATGATAATTTATTTATTTATTTAAATTGAATACACATAACAGATCACGATCTTTTGGCCCTATACCTCTAGGCGTAACATTAATTTCAGAAGCAGATCGTAACCCAACAAAATGTGTACAGGTTACTACTAGGTACTCCATACAGTTTACAGTTTAAGACGATACACAAAAAAAAATCTACTGCTTGGCGGGCGGAGTCTAATAGCTCGCTATCGCGAACGCGGGTGTGCGCGAAGTCATTCTTGCAAACTCGCCGCGCTGCCGCTGGCCGACTCGGGACAAACATGTATGGAGTCGTCATACAGTTATAATATTCTTATACATATATTTAATTGTTGATTTATTGGTTTTATTTTCTTGCTTATAAACAAATAATCTTCTTTTTAACAACTACTTAGACATTATTAATAATTATTATTATTTCGTAATGTTTACTTTATTACAAAATAATACAGGTTATAAATAATCTTTAAAATAACAAAAAATATTGTTACTCTGAAAAAATGAAATGGTACTCAATAACGCGGACTACTGAATGGATTTAGATAGAATTTGATGCTGACGTAGATATTACGTCAGGCCCAGAAATGAAAGGTAATATTTCTGAAAGAAGTTATAAACCCTAATTCTTCTCAGTCAAAGTCAAGAGTGGAAGATATCACTAATACAGTAAAACTGATGCGAAGCTTTGGATGTTAATTTGTATATTTTTTTGTTAGTTGTTACTTAATCACGTCAAGACTACATTACCAATTTTGATAAAATATAGCTAATTGCCTGGATTTACACATAGGATACTTTTTATCCGAACTGAACACTTCTGTGGGATAAGACAGGATTCACGATATAATCTAATTCCACGCGGGCAAAGCCGCGGTCGGAATGATATTTTTTTAAATAAAAAAATTGTTTAAAAAAAACACAAAATATATTGACGCATGTATTTATTTTTTGCACTCTATTATAATTGTAATTATTCATTACAAATAATCAAAATAAAATAGCCAAAACAAAGTTAGGCCCTGGTAGGCCGTAGGGTAGGTAGGCAGGTACAGCAATGTGAGACGAACACTGGCTTATTTATACCTATAATAATGTATTATAAACATTAAATTAAGTTTACTTTCTAACAACAAAAATACATAATATTAGCTAATGTGAAAGCGAATCAACCAATCATCCCACAAAAATGAAATGTGCACACAAATATTCATCCAAATCGGTTCATGTCATTAGGAGGAGTGACTGCAGCGCCATCTTCCGGGCCCAATTGTGTTTCCAGATCACCCAGGAACTCAATTTAATATACTTACACAAAATTTTTCGAAATGAAAACTCACATTACTATGTAAATATGAATATAAACCAGTTTTATTACTAAGCAATTTCCCGCACAGGTGTAGTAGAAATGTAATTCTTGAAATTATTTCGTATTTTTTTTTTAATATAATACTACTCCAATGAGCTCCTGTTCCATATTATGTCCGCCATACTTCCACTAAGTTCACCATGATTTTTTATTTCTTTGCACTTTGTTGCTTTTTGCTAAAAATGGAATCATGCGATAAAACCAGTAGAGCTTTGATAACATACATTTTTGACTGAATAAAGGTACTTACGAAGGAGTGGATTCACATTGTGAACAATCAGTGGGTTTATTTTCCTTCTGGATTCCGGATTTCTGAACAGATTATTTATGCTATAAATGAAAAAATCTTACACATTCGTTATGTACTTAAAACAGGGGTACATATCAAACATCGTCTATAATACAATTATCATCAAATTTAAAATAAAACCAACTTACTTCATTAATTTGTTCCAATTGTAAGCATTCTTTTTCCTCCAACCTTTATGTTTCTTCTTCTTATTTTCTTCATTGTCCCCATTTGTCTCATTTTGTCTTATCGTGTTGTCACCCTTTTTTACGATTGCGCGAGCGACACAAGTTCCCCGTGTGACGGCCGTAGCGGGAATGACTCGTGCAGCGATCGGGGTAGGAAGGTACAGGGCGGCTCTCGCTATATTGGCTGGTCGCGCGCTAATTTCAAGTATTTCTTGTTTATTTCAAAACCATCGCATATTTCAAAATTCTAACACGGTAGACGTATAGGTTGTATATTTTATAGTTAATATCCAAAAAGTCGTAACTTTACGTTTGTTATTTTGAAGATGCCAGAGATTAAAAAAAAATAACAATGATAACTTTGTATTTTTTTTCTATCGAGAAAATATCATGGAATCATGTTTCTAAAACGGTAGACGTATTGTGTTACTATTGAACTTTCTTGTCAAGAATTTTCATCACGACAACTTTAATAATATAAAAATTACGAAGGTTTGAAAAGGGCCGTAAATGTTAGAAAAATTAATTCATCACCTTAATAGCTTACCTCGATAAATAGGTTATGCAACACCAACCCTCGAAGAAGTTTTTTATATTCGATTCCTGAGATAGGCGCGTTATAATATATACCTATCCAAGTATTACATACTTTATAGCGTAAGTACCCAGGTAAAGCTAGGTTGTATAGCATAGTATTGTATAGTATAGGGAAAAATGCAAACATTTTTAAGCGCAAGCGCCGCCATACTCACACATCGGTATGCGGAAAACAAGATCTCTGTTTTAGCAAACACTGACTTGCTATCAGCAAACAGTGATGCCGCTCGATTGCGTAATGCACTCTAAATATTTGATTAACTGTCGTATTTGAACTTTATTTTTATTATTCATGGTATTTACTATACCTAATGGAATTGGAGTGTCTCAGTCTATAATAATTGCAGTCACAACGTCTAATTATTGGGTGAGTCTAACTAAAAAAGAAACGAAAATTAAAACTAAATTTTCAATCAATTGAGTCACACTAGCTTAAATAATATTCAATGAATTAAATAGGTAAGTATGTACGTGTAGGAAACGATAAGTAAATAAAGTTATTCCCATGACATTGTTTTGGCATGTTTAATGTTTATTGGGCCTTCCATCACAACCTCAAGCTTACTTAATAAAAAAAAAACCTT